>NC_081571.1:81970546-81977828 GCF_022355385.1 Mustela nigripes | reverse complement strand
AACTGGTTCTCAGAAACAAGGGCGGGTAAACCTCCCACGAGATGGATCAAGATCAAGGGGTTGGTTGGGCGGGGGAGGGGAAGGGATGGCCAAGGCAGGGCCGCAGAGAAGAGCCCAAGTAGAGATTTAAGAATCTAAATGAAATGGACAAATTCCTACAAATACACTGAAACTGGTGTTTGAAAAATCTGAGATGGTCTCTATTCGCATTAGAAGGCTGGAACCATCTCGTAAGCATCCAACGATTTGAAGTCAGTCTTTAAAAATCTTCCCTCAGAGAAAACAACAGCCCTATGCAAGTTTACAGGTAAATTCTCCCAGATTTCCGAAGAAAACGCAGTTATAAACATTTACAAACTCTTCTTGAAAATAAAAAGCGAAAGAAATTTCTTCTGCTCATTCTGGATATCAAAATGAAACAGGCACAGAATGAAAAAATAAAACTTCAGGAGAAATCTCTTTCAGGAACAGAGGTGACTTCCGGACATGACGGTGGCAGTGATGACAGTCATGGTGGATCGGTCCCCACTCTCCTCCTCATCGTGGGCAGCCCACTTCACGCCTGCGCCCCGGGCTTCCTCGCCATCACCCCTCTGCTCACGTTTTGCGGTGAGGGGAGGAGATCCTGGCAGAGATAAGACTAAAGCACAAGAACATCAGAATTTCTCAGGTTATTACCTGAAAACCAGAGCAACCCTGGGGAGCTTGAAGAAGGAAGACAGACGGGGCCAGATCCTGGGGAGCATGAAGTTTGACTCCGTGCTGTGGGCTCCAGCCTTTGTCCTGCGTTCCCCTGAAGCTTCGCTGAGAACCAGCAGGAGGCGGCTTGGTTTGCCTCGATCCTACAGAGGCGTAAAGAGCCTTGGTCCCTGTCTTCGTGGAGCTGCTGGTCTCCTTGGAAAGACCGACGTAAGTCATATATCCACAAAATGAACACGATTGTGCCAACTCTGGGAAGAAGGAAGAAAAGGCAGTCATGGGGCGTTAGGAAGCTCTACAGTGGGGAGTCTGGCTTTGCCTTGTGGCTAATGAAGGCCACGCCCTGGCGGTGATGCTTGATGGGAGACTTAAAGGCGTGTGAAGGGTCGGCCAGTCAGAGAGAGGAAGAGGATGGACGTGGGCGGAGGAAACAGTCTGTCCCCAGCCGCACATGGGAGGGAACAGGTGACCTGAAGATCTGGAATCTGGTGAGGAAGAGGGAGAAGCAGGGCTCAGTCAACCATGTCCGGTGGCCCCCAAGCAAGAGTGGGCTTGAACTCAAGACTTCTGTTCTCTAAGGGAAGGAGGACACAGCCACGTTAGTCTTTTTCTAAAGCCGTTTCTGACTATGGTGTGAAGACAAGGAGCGTGGAGAAGTAATTAGGAGACCGTTGCAGTAATCCAGATGAGAGATGCCTGCAGCCTGGACCAGGAAGGTGGGGTTGGAGATGGGCAGAGCGAGATGGGGGGAGGGGGCTGAGATTTGGAAAGTAACCACTGAGCTTGAAGGGTAGGTGCGGGAAGTGAGGAAAACAGAGGCCTGGGGGTCGGTGGATGGAAGGTGGAAGGACCATTCACCAGTAAGAAGCAGCAGAGAAGGATCAAGATGGGGGAGAGGTGTAGAGACGGTAAGACATTGTTCAGCCAAGTAAGGACCTCAAGTGAGAAACACAGGTCTGCAACCCAGAGCTGAGCTCTGGGTAAAGATTGGAAGTTCCAAGGCATCTGTGTGTAGATGGGAGTTCAGACCCCATGGGCTGTCGTTGGCAGCCTTGAAAGCATACAGAGAGCAGAGCACAGAGTTCAGGAGCCAGAGCTCCCACACCTGGGCTGTGGACCGCAGAGGAAGAAGGAGCCCCAGAGAAGCAGAAGGAAAGGCGGGGAGACGCAGCGTCGTGGAGAGCACCGAGAAGCCTGGTCCAGGAAGGAGGTGGGGTTACAGGCTGCTCTTGGATAGTAACTAGCGAGCTGAGGGACTTGTGCCGGACCAGGCATGCACATGCCCTGGGCCGTTGGTGGGGCTGTTCTCAGCCCAGTTCAAGTGGTGCAGGTAAAGGTGGGTCATGAGACATCGGAGGAGGCTGCTGCCAACCCCGCCGTTCTCCTTCCAAGTCGGGACTTCGATGCCCTGACGCTTGCGCTTCCTCCCTGTGCCGCTTCTTTGCCGCTTCTTTCCCATACAGCTCTTTGGGTTCCCAGGTGAGAAGAGAATTGGCCATCAGAGAGAAAACATATGATCCCCATACGATCAGAGGGACACCATGCTACGGAGAACCGCTAACGTGCCAGTCAACACGCTGGGGTCTTTGGCACCTTGGTTGTTACAGCAGAAAAGCATTCCACCATCACTGCCCTGCTTGTCCTGATGATCAGGAGTGGGTGCGAAGTCACAGAACCCATGTCCCACACCACGATTGCTGCGGCTGTGGTGTCGACCCCTGCTTCTTGCACCGCGGTGTCCTTGCTCTGTACTTTCCTTGTGCTCCAGGAGCGTAAGCTCACGCTGCTGTGTGACGTGGAGACGTTGTCCAGTGGCTTCAGAATGAGGAGGATTTGTTAAAACACAGCTCTCATCCCCATGGATTCTGAACTATCTTTCCAGGCTGTGCTGATGGAGTTGGCTCAGAGATCCCTCTTAGAGCGAGCCTGGCCTGGATGTGATGCCGTCACGTGTGGGTTCAGAATGACTGTGCTCCCTGTGCGATTATTCATCATCAGACAGAGGCCCGAGGACACTGTGTTCTTGCTCAGTCAGACAGGGCTTGCTCATTGAGGACTGAAGGCAGAAGCAAGGTCTCGCGCAGTGTGAAAGCACCAGTAAAGACGCTTGTCTCCTCTTTCCGGGAGAGCTCCATATCCCACCGAGCGTAGAGCCACGGGGACTGGTGGCATCCCTTGGGCAGCAGGGTGTCCCTGCTCCTTCCTTCTGCAGAGGCCGGCAAAGGCTGCCCTTGGCCATGGGTGCTACGGCAGAGGCAGGGTGGCCCAGAGCAGAGTCTATATTCTACAGGGACAAAGAAGAGAAAAAAATCTAAGATCTAAACTGTTTTGTAATTTAGATTTTGTTTCCCTTTCCTCAAATCTTTGAGGCTTCAGGCCAAACGGTAGCTGAGAAAAATGAAAAGGAAAAAAAATGGGCATGTATGTTCAAAATCCTATTTTTAAATTGTTCATAATTTGATTATTTTTGCTGGTTCTATTAATCTTCAGAAGAGTGGCTGAATGCAAATGTAAGCACTTTAAGGCATTAAAAATCATGCAGAAAGAAATCTGAGTAAAGTTCCAAGAATATACAAATGTATATGCAACATATAAATTATAATTTAAGGGCCTTTCCAAGAACATTTGCTTAATAAATAGGCAGGAGAAGAGGAATTTTTGCAATGCTAATTATTATACTACTTTCTCTTTCCAGATTTCACAAGATGCCAGGACATATGCTACAGGTACTCATTTGGATGGAAAAGTAATCTTCCGTGTCTATTTCATGAGAATGGAAGGTTCTAGAAAGTCAAAGCGTGCGGCTCAGAAAGGGTGTCCCAGAATGTTGTGAAGACTAAACGGTGTTTGCGTAGTCATGGAAAGAAGTCATATTTACTCAAAGGCAACAAAGACCATGAGAGCCCCAGTCCAGGAAAGGTGCTGGAGCAGGTCCACCTGTCGTTTCAAAAATAGAATATGGAGAGGCCTGGCCCTGACCAAGATTGCTTGAACAGGTCTTTCGTTAGAGAAGAGGGTATTCTAACGGGGCCACAGGCTTCCTCGGTTACCTCTGAAGTATTTGCACTAATAGACCAATGAAGTTCTCAGGTGATCTTCTGGCACCAGGCGGCCCCAGGTCGGGTCTGTGGAATGTGCAGGTCACGTGGTGGGGATCCGGGGCCGTGAGTGAGCTCACGTTTTCACCATCTCTGGCTCTCGGCAACTCTGGCGGCTCTCCTCCTGTTACCATCCAGAACACTCTTCCTTCTCCAGAGACAGGCATGTTTCAGCCAGTCCCACAGAAATCAGTTCAGAGACCTAGGGGACAATCGCAGAAGGTTCTGGAAGGTAATAGAAAACAACCTGGTGAGCGAGGCTGGGCGTTGCTCCCTGCTCAGAACATGTATCCCGGATCTGCGTCTGTTTGCTGCTGTGGTTCTTTGGTGCCGGACTCAGATTTTCCCAACCCTGAACACGGGGATGTGCCTGGTATGTCCCGACTCTTTGGAATAGGAGCTGTGATAACCCTCAGGCATGGGCATAACATTGCCTTTCAGCCACCATGCCCGCTGCCCCTCATGTGCTAGGTAGGTCGATGGTAGAAAACACCAGCTTCTCCACTCGGGTTATTGGGAAATGACGTGCCTGACGACCCCTGACTCACGTGAGTCCACAGAGAGCATCAGTCACCCCGGAGAAGGCGGCCCTGGGTAGAGGCCCCGTGGTAGAGGGAGCCCACAGCACCCAGCTCATGCAAGGGTCAACCCTGGGGAGCACAGGGATTGCGAACACAAACCGATCATAAGAATGGAAGGTTCTAGAAAGTCTCATTTTCCATTTCAAGGCGGGAGCCAATGTCACGCTTTGTTATAAATGGAAACTGAAATCACAAGGGATCATTTAGGCACGCAACCCGAGGGCCGAAGAGCCACCACGGGAGGTCGAGGGGGACGCACCCCCAGCCCCCGTGTCCAGCCGTCAGACACCTTAGAGCCTCGCAGGTGTGTTACCTGCGAGCAGGTGTCGGCGGAGCCTCAGCCGAGTCTCTGGGAGGAGAAGAATGGCTCCCGCTCTCTTGCAAGTGTTTGCGGCTCTGGGTTGTGGACGGAACCCTACATGTGTGATGACGAGTGTCCCTTCATGCGATTAAGTACTTTAGGTTGATAGTGAGTCAAAAAACACCCAATTCTATAGGACTTTGTTCACTTTTCTTTCTCACATGTTGTTTTTCCTCCTGCCTTCTCTCCCTCCACCTTGCTCTCCCTTTCCCGGTGCTCCTCGTGCCCCCCGCCCGGCCACACACGTTCCCATTCGTCCCCACCGCGGTCACTCTGGAACACCGAAGGGGAAGGACAGGACCCTCGTCCCTCGAGCGCGCTCCTGAGCCAGGGCAAGTGCCTTCTGGCTGCCCCGCTCCTCTGCCTCTCCTCTGTGCGGTGCGATGGGAGAACGGACGTCACCCCCCAAACGGCAGCTCAGGAGACAGGGGGTCGCGAATTTTACTCGGAAGATGAGGTTCTAGGGTTCCAGGCAACAAACAGACTTCTTGGATTTTTAGATTTGTTTTTCTTTTATGTGATGTCAGTTTTGATTTTTCAGGAAAACAACATGATTACTTATTTGCTTTACTGGACATTGTGTCATAATTCTTGCTCACAAAATAACAGTAGCATTGTTATCAATCAGATGATTTTGAAAAGAGCTTCATGTTTTCGTGTTTTGTTTTTAGTGATTCGTTCTTTCTGTCCTTGCATTTCTGCACTGAGAAGCCCCAGTGAAATTGTTGCTTTAGAAGTCCTTGAAATAACTCTTTTCTGTGTGGTTATGTCTGTCACCTCCCCAATACACATGCTCATCTACCCCGCTGTGTTTTAGGGTGCAGGTACTGCTTTGTAAAATCATGTATGATTATATAAAACATTTACATAGTTCCCAATTAAATCTACAAAATACATTGCAGACAGAGCAGAACGTCCTGTCCCCTTGACCTAGTTCTATTTTCTCTCTGTACATACAGACATAGGTGTCTCAGACACACATGTGTTTAAAGTATTCCATTTGGTTATTTATTGGTTAAATTTGCTTTGGTTAATCATATTTATTTGGTTAATAATCCAGAATTACTGATTATTCCTGTCCAAAGACTGAATGAGTTGAAAGTCATGGCAATCATGTGAACACCTCAGTTTCTGTGGTTCAGAAATTCTGTGGGTCAGGTGGGGAGGGCGCAGCGGGACAGCTGGGCTGAGAGCCCCTGGTGGTTGCAGTCAGGTGCCACCTGGCACCGTAGCGGGGAGGGGGTCTCCAGGCACAGCGGGGCAGCTATCAAAGATCAGTGTTGATGCAGGAAGCTATAGGGGTCCACCCGAAATCATCCCCATTGGCCAATGGACAAGATGAGCGTCAGTAATAGTAACGGCTTTGATGCGTCACGGGTTCCCATCTCCTGGTTCACGTGATGTTTAAAAAGCCTCACTGGCCTTCTTGCTTATTTAAAAGATGCTAAGAAACAGCTAACTATTAGGGAAAGTGATGAGTAAAGGGGGAAACACCAGCATTTATTCTGCTTTTCCTAAGTGAACACAGTGACCAGAGAATTGATAAGGGAAGTTTCATTTTATGGAGGTATTCTGGTTTTGGCTGAGAGAATTAATGACAGCTCCAGAACATCAACATTTACCACTCCCAGTGGAATAAAGGGTTAACATTATTAGTTGACATCACAGGTACCATCAGTTTCTAACAAGTACGGGCGGCAGGAAAACACGTTACAGAATACCTAGGATTGCAATCCACAGGATTTTTAATAAATAAATTGCAACAAACAAACAAAAGGGATAAAGAACTTAAAAGTTAAGCATCTTAAAAGACATAGTCAGTCATTGAGGTGTGTGTTTTGTCTTGGATTCTGATTTAAGAAGACAGATAATTGGGGACATTAAAATATCGACACTTAGTATAAATAAGTTACTATTTCTATTTTTACATAATAGTCATATCGCTATTATTTGACTTTTAAAGTCACTCGTTCTCAGCCATTTATAGTAAAATATCTACAAACCACGTGGTCGCGATGACGGAAATAACCGGCCGGTGTCCATAGGGGTTGGGGAGTAGAACTGGTGACTTAAATAAACGAACAGGCCTGGCTTAGCTAAGGGTCAGTGAAGCCCAGTGAATGGGCACAGTGGGAAGTGTCCTATTAGTCTCTCTACTCACTGTATGGTAAGGATTTCCCCTAATAAAACTTTTTGATCATTTTATGGATTTTTTTTCTTTTTCTATCCACACATATACACATACGGGTATGTGTTCTTTCTATAGTAAGAACTATACTGTTTTGTTATTTAATTTATTCTCCTAAAACAGTCCCCTTTTTTTTTGTTACTAAATGCAACATGACTTTTAACGGCAACAAATGGATACACCACCTCTTGGACGGCGAGTCCAGTTTCTTCATGTTCCACGCTGCTCACCACCAGAGCGAAGTCTTAGTGGTCCAGTTTCTTCACGTTCCACGCTGCTCACCACCAGAGCGAAGTCTTAGTGGTCCAGTTTCTTCACGTTCCACGCTGCTCACCACCAGAGCGAAGTCTTAGTG
>NC_081571.1:81771428-81970536 GCF_022355385.1 Mustela nigripes | reverse complement strand
AACGCTCTTGTTCGTTTTCTGAAGCCCACGTGCTGGGTAGGAGATCCACCATTTTTAGTGTTTTTGCTACTGGTTGGCAATCTGCCCTCCCACAAAGTCTCAGGGTTGCTAATACCTGGCTCACGGTCTACTCTTGTCAAAAGGTTGCATAGCTTTTTATCCTTTTTGTGATTTGGATAGGCGAAGGTCTGTACCCCGTTTTCCTTGCATCTACCAGGACTTATGGTCAGAGGCCTGGATGGAAAAAGGGCAGGACTGTACACTTGGAGTCTTCCTGAATGCATATTTTAAAAGAAAAGGTCTATGTTTGACATTGAGCATCACTAAAAAGTCATGGCCTGAGGAGTCATGTCACTTCCACATCTATAAGACTCTTTCTTTCTTTCTTTCTTTCTTTCTTTTTTTTTTTTTATTAAGATTTTAGGTATTTATTTGACAGACAGAGATCACAAGCAGGCAGAGAGGCAGGCAGAGAGAGAGGAAGGGAAGCAGGTTCCCTGCTGGGCAGAGAGCCTGATGCGGGTCTCGAACCCAGGACCCTGGGATCATGACCTGAGCCAAGGCAGAGGTTTTAACCCACTGAGCCACCCAGGCACCCCTAAGACTATTTCTTTCAAGATTATTTTCCCCCATGCCACTTGTATCCAAATAAAACAATTAACCTAATTTATGAAATCTCTTTGAAAAAGGCAACAGAGGTAAAATATAAACAAGTGAAAATGACACGTAATTCATTAATTTTTTCTTGTTCACTCCTCTGTATACTGATATTTAAAAGTCACGGCAGGACGCTGCTCCTCTCCTGTGACATGTGTGGCTTCCACGGGGCAGCTATCCGCAATTCTGACCCATGACCCAGACACCGCCCTGCGACCTGCCACTCCCATTCAGGAGCTTCTCGTCCCACCTGTGGCCCATCGCACGCTCTGCAAGGAGCAGCTGCCTTCTCCCGTGTATCCGTAGGATCCCGCAGAAAGGGAGAGCACTTGCCCAGCCTCAGGAAGACACCTTGCCATTTCTCTTGCTTTGGTGATGGACTGACCTCACCTTGAGCCCGGAAACTCCAAGGCGTTATCTTGGAAGACAAAGCTAAGACTGTTGACATGGTTCTCGTCTGATCCTTGCAGGGGGGGAGGTTGTCGCCTCTCAAGCAGGCTGCTCTGGTGAGATCCGCCGAGCATTGCCACGAGTCCCCTTTCTCTTCCACCCAGAAGAAATGCCGATGGATTTTTTTCTCATGAGACAATCAATGGAATATTTCCAATTAATTCATTTTCTTCAGTCTTTTGGAGAGCACACCCCCAGTCTTCCAACTGCGACTTACATTGTGTGGTTTGAGTCCTTTATCCACAGGCCACGGTGGTTTTCCTTCAGGAACAAGCAGAACTCTGCCTCCGTGTCTTCCGTCTGCACCAGACTTCCCTCTAGGACGCAGCCCCTGTGAGCTGGCCTCAGCTTACCGCACGTGAAAGCGCTGGGCTGTTTTGATGCCAACTGCTGCTAAGCTGGGCCGTTCTATCTTGGATACAAACAATTAGGCTTTTAAAGACCCAAGGGAAGAGTTAAATTTCACTGTCTTAGAGCTGCCGCCGCACCAGCCCTGTCAAAGCTTCTTTCCATCTGGGTCTGGCATCCACTAGAAGTAGGTGGATCCTGCAGAAAGTGCGCCTTCACTGTTCAGTTTACCTCCTTTCCCAGTGGCCTGAGGGTCACTGACCCCTGGGAACTCAGACTCTGATTCTGTGCAGCCACAGGCCTTCCTGATTGCCCATTTTTATAAATGAAAACAAGCTTTTTCAACTGCATTATGGCCATTCCCAGACTTTCATGACCTTCGTCTGTTGGAGAACATGGCTTGAGAGTCATGGACAGTAAGTCCCCCTCGTTCACAGACTCTGTATTTGCAAATTAGCCTAAGCACTAGGTTTTTTGGTGACCCCCGAACTCTACAGCCACAGAGCTCTTGTGGTCATTAGCAGACATGTGTTGAGCAGCCGGACGTTGGAGTTGTTCATGGTGCACGTTCCGAACGGAGGCCAAGCAGAGGGCCCTTGCTTCCTGTTTCAGCTCTCATAGCGTGAATGAGCCTACCTTTTGCAGTCTACTTACTGCCACATTTTTCACATTTCTGTGTGTGATTTCACTGCTGTGCAATGGTCCGGCCGTCATGCTGAAGAGCTGTCTACTGGGGAAAACACAGGAGGTAGTTGAGTTTCTGCAAGCAAGAGCTGCAGGGCTGTTGGCCCTGAATTTAGTGTTAACGGATCAATACTATTACTACATAAGGCACCTTTAAAGAGGAAAACACATAGGTCAAAGCTATGCATTGATCCGCTGATGAGAAAGCCGTGGCTGGAGCCTTGCAGGAACCTAACCCTGAGTTTCCCTTAAGAGCAGCACAACTCAAGCTCGTCTAGACCGTCATGAAGAGTCAACTGTCCTTTGTCCTTTGTCCTTACACCAGGATTTGTCCCCCTGATCCTCTCGTCCCTCATGCGGCTTTCTCAGGCGTGTAATTGTGTCCCTAGATAAAAATAACCCGAAGTGGGGCGACAAGGATAAATTCACGGCCACCAGTGTCCAACCAGGGAGGGCAGGAAGCTGTGCCTGACGCCAGAGAAGCAGAGACCCAAGATAATCCGTAACTGCCGGAGCGGGCGCTGTGCCCGGCCCCGTGGGGAGACCGCGGGTGCGCTGTCTCCTCGCCCGCCCACCTAACCGCCCTGTCAGGTGGGAATCGCTGCCCTCACGGATCACGTCTGATGACGCTGACGTTTCGGCTGCTTAGGTAGATGGCCAGGGTGACACAGAGGGGGCCTCAGAACGAGATTTGAAATTTCATCTAGTTCCAAAGCATACACCGTAAACCACCCACCTCCTCTGCAACGTTGGAAGGAAGTACAGTCGCTTTCTTCCCGGCGACGACGCCTCCCCTGGGCTAGTGCCACCGCGTCACCAGCCTCCCATGTGAGAAACGGAAAATACTGTCCGGCAGTCGTTACTTGAACATTTCAGCCTGCTTGACGGCCCGAAGTCTGTGAAGTTGTGTGTGTGCGCGTCTGTGTGTGCGTGAGTGTGCACGTTCGTGTGTGAGTGTGCACGTCTGTGTGTGAGTGTGCACACGTGTGTGTGGAACAGAAACTCAGAGGCAGCGTAAGTGGAACGAATGATCAGCGCGAGCAAACCCGCGTCTGGCAGAACAGACCCATCGAAGAGGGGCCCGTTTTAACGTGGACACTGGAAGGGAACATGGAGTCGATCTCGCCCACCGACTTGCTGTTGGATGGCCCTCATTTCATCAGTTTCAGCCTTTGACGGCCTGGCTGTCAAGTAACCCCATAATAATTTGGTCCTATATATCTCAAAAGTGTGAAAAACGTTTCCTGGGTCTGGAAACGTACCTGCAGAGACCTCCGTCCCCTCGTGGTAGCGGCGGGTGGAAAGAATTCCAGAAAATTGTTGGATAATGTTACACCAATTCTCCTGTAATAAATTCAGACCCACATTTAGGTATGACTTCTATAAAAAAGACTAATATCATCTTCTTTCTTAGCATCAGATAATAACCTCATGAAGAAATAGGAGGAAAAACCATTTAACTCTAGAGAGCATCTGTACAATAGGGGAGCAGCATACGGAGTGAGAAAGGGTGACGCCCTTAGAAGGAATAACATTCCTCTGCCCATTGTGTGCTTTGTCATTGCTGGACGAGATACTCTTTTAAAATAAATTGTACATCACGTCATCACAGAAGGGCCTGTCATTAAAAGGAGGAGCATTTATTACAGTCAAACAAAGGTAATATTCTTCTTCTTCGTAATGTATCTGCGACGCTGTCCCCTTTCCCGTAGGGCATGAGTCAGGAGACGCGGAAGGACTAGGGTAAAATGACCAGTACTTTATCTTTCACCCAGTCCCAGATGGGCCCCAGATCTTACCATAAAGGTGTAAGACATCGTGGGCTTGTTTTTCACAGGTGATTAGACATCACTAAGGTGGTAACATCCCCTTGGCAGTGCGTTAGCTCTACGCTGGCTTTTAATGTTTGTGGCTAAAATCAAGTTTATATTTCTGCACAAACACACTATGTCATCAGTTTTATATGGTAACTGACGTCAGTCTGCAGCTGATTAATAGCCAGTGATTAAAAATAAATTGTTGAACGACATGCCGTTAAAATAACACCTAAAGTATCCTCAGAAATCATCAACAGGGTCAGCCAGTACCAATATCGGTCTGTGTTGCAATGAGGCATCTTTTCGTCACCCTTCCCGATCCCTCAAGCCTTCTAGAAAACACAATTTCTGTGAAATCTAGACTGTCAGCGTGAAGCGAAAGTTGGCAGAACACAGGGTCCTGTTGCTAAGCGATCCCTGGGGAACGGATACGTGTACATCACGGCATTGGATGACATCTTCGGGAGAGGAGAGACTCCAGCGCGACGGGAACGCGTCGTTTCGGGGACAGGGGCAAACGCCGCAGGAGCCGGGGCTGGGGTCCGTCCTGCTGCCCAGGACCCGAAGCCGCCTCCGTCGGGAAATAAAATTAAGTTCTACGGAATTTTAAGGGTCTAAGTACTTCCTGTCGGTGTCTACCCTTGGTTCACCTTTGAAAGGGAGAGAGTGAGGATTGTGTCGTGGGGGGGCGGGGACCCGTGTACAGACTTCTTGAGTGCCAAAGAGAAGGGAACAGCGTCTCTAACACTGCTGCACTACACGTACCAAGGGGAAGTCGGCTGGTCAAATCCCAGGGGCCTGGGGATTTTTAGTGCCAAGCTCTTTCCAATCCGATGGGAAAAGGATCAGAGATCAGCAGGTACGAGCCCCCATGTTACCTCCGGAGACCAGAGTGTGGAGACAGTAGAGGGAGAGAGCCCACAGTCCCATGGCTACGCCACGACCCACTAGGACCTGCGTCTGACCTTCACACCCCCGAGGGCCACCCCTCAATATACAGCAAAATCTCTGTGAATTAAACCGAAGACACTGATCTCTGAGAATCATAGAACATTAATTTATTATCTCTTTAATTGTGGTTAAAGTTACCCTTGAAGATCCCACAAAGACAGTTTCCACATTACAGAAGCGTAAAGCAGGGGTGCGACTCGAGCGCCGCTCGTCCCCTCGGCCGGCCCAGGCTCCGGGTGCACCTGTAGTCCGAGTTCTGGTGCCGCCCCGGCCGGGCCGTCCTCACCTGCCCGGTGATGTCCGCCGGCCCGGTCCGCACCCGCAGACCCGATGCGGGTCATCGAAATATGCACCCCTGACGGCGGAAAACACTTCGGACAAGGAAGTTCTTCTGAAATTGAGTCATTCTCGAGGAGACCAACACGGGCCTGACCCTTAGACATGGCTGTGACGAAGCGCGCGTTCCTAGCCCGCTGCGTTTCCGTGGGCGCCGCTTCACCCAAGGCGGACAACAGCTTGAATGAAGCTTCCTGTGCTTCCTGACCCTCCACCGGCGACCCCTGTGAGACTGGGTTGCTCACAGCGGGCGGACCCCTGGGCAGAGATGGTCATCGGAGCTGAAGGCCGGGGCCCGAGGCTTGCAGGGCCCTCCTCTACGGCCGCTCGCCCTGAGCGGGAAGACTGGCTGTGACCCGCCTGGCACGAACCTGGGCGAGTGACCGTCTCCAGATTGCATCTTCATCTGTAAAATGTGGAAAATAGGACGCGTGGTCTGCTAGGGTTGTTAGAAGAAGTAATTGAGTTTGTGCGTTTGAAGAGCTTAGCGCCAGACATACTTGCTTCCTTTCTCGGCTGGGGAATGAGGACAAGAGCAAGGCCCCCCTCGCAGGGCGCGTTGTGGGACCCACACGGAATGCGTAGGGAAAGGGCTAGATTAGGCCCAGGACCCTTAGCTGGGAGAGTGAGCGGAACAGGCCTCCCTTTTAGTGACCTGAAGAGAAGGCGGCGTCTGTGCCGTGTCAGGTCGGGCTCCGTCAGGTCAGGCTCCGTCAGGTCGGGCTCCGTCAGCCCCGCTCAGCTGATCCAGATCACGGCTTACCCGAGGTTTCTAGAAGGAGATGCGCCTCGCTCGAGATTAATATCCCACCGAGTCCATGTTGTGGCTCTCCTGGGCCCTCCTGAGGCTCTAGGATCCGTCCGTACAACACGGCCACGTGACCAGATCCGTGTGACATGTTGTGTGCGTGTCCATCTCATATCGACCCGAAGTGTGTCTTCAGAGCATGTTGGGTCGGCCACAGGCCGGTCAACAGAAACTATAGTGTGACACAGTGTCCGAGTCCAACCGTTGATCTTAGTGGAAGAAAACGGTCATTGGAATTCATTCTTTCACCACCATTTTCAATTCGCAGGTGCTATGCGTTATCGAAAGATGGAAATATAACTTAGCTGGATTTCGCAGTCATCAAATGAGCAAAAGCAGACTCGGTTATCACAAAGATCACCGGTTTGGTGTTCTTGCACTCAAGGACACAACGCCAAGTTTAGGGCCCACTTACTGCTGCTAATTTAACATTTCACAACCAAACTCTGTAAATCCATCAGATTTGATACCTAGTAAATAATTATCTTTTTTTTTTTTAATTTTGTACAAATGTTTCAAACAAGAGGTTACTCTGTTTTAAAGCACTACGGTCTGCAATGGACAATTATTTAAGTGTTTATTTTGGAGAGGGGAAGAGATAAGTCAGGAAAGGGGGCATGAGGGCTTAGGACAGGTTCTCTCACTTGTCACAAACTGTCCAGAGATGGTGGGGGCAGGTTTGTATTTTTGCCCTGGTCACAAAGAAACTAAACCACAAATTCTTTTAAAGGTAGAAAACAGTGAAACACTCCTCTCTATAATTACCAGTATTTATGCCCCCTGCAAAAAACTAAATTCTAGGATTAAAAAAAAAAAAAAACCCTAACCATGTACTGCATAGGAAACAATGATAATAAAATGAAATCTATGAAAATCTGTGCCACACAGCTGAAACAATATTCAAAGGACAATTGATAGGCGTAAGCATTTATTTGTATTAACAAACAGGGTGTGTAAGTCATATAAATCAGCATGGAATTCTACAAATAAGAAAAGAACACTGTAGCTCACCTAATGTAACATATGGAGCGCACCAATAAATATACAAATAGAAAGGTATGAGTCAGCAGAGAAAAACTAGTTGAAGCAATTGTTCAAAAACAAGGATCTTTAAAAAAATTTAAAACTGGATTCACTCATAACTAACTTATTCATGGAGATCAACAGGCTAAAACACAAATGCATGTGTTTTTTGAGGATTCCTACAGGGAAGATGGACTTACAAAAAAGATCACATCAATTATAAAAAAGACTATTTTGATCCAAATTATGCACACAAATTCAAGAATCAGGATAAATGGCTGATTTGGAAACACTAACAGAACTGACTCCAGAGCAGACTATCAAAGGAGAAAAAACCAACAGTTGACAAATCATATGTCTTAAAACGTAGCAGAGGGATTCCTTGGGGATTTCTGACAATCTTTCAACATTCGGATAACCTCTGTACCCTTTAAACTGCTTCAGAGCACAGACAATAATTCTGCATTCTTCTTTTAATGCCAACATGGATAGCGAAAAGGGAAAGAAAGAGAAGTCACAGGTCTGTCTCACTGAGGATAAAGAAGCGGAAATATAAATCAGATATTAGCTTACAGAATCCAAATTTATATAAAAAAAACACGCTATGAAGAAGTAGGGGGGTCTATTTTAAGAAAAATGATTCAATATTAGAAAACCTATCAATGCAAGTTCTATACTAAAGTAGTAAAGAAAACAATCACAGGGCGCCTGGGTGGCTCAGTGGGTTGGGGGGCTCAGTGGCTCAGACCTGAGCTGAAGCCGCTGCCTTCGGCTCAGGTCATGATCTCAGGGTCCTGGGATCGAGACACGCGTTGGGCTCTCTGCTCAGCGGGGAGCCTGCTTCCTTCTCTCTCTGCCTACTTGTGATCTCTCTCTGTCAAATAAATAAATAAAATCTTAAAAAAAAGAAAAAAGAAAACAATCACGAGCTTACCTCCATTGAAGTTGAAAAGGCACTTATTAAAATTAAAATTAATTTTTTAATTTTAAAATTAAATGAAATTAAAATTAAATTAAAATTTAACCTCTATTCTTAATTGAACAAAATATATTCTCAAAATAGGGATAAACAGAAAATAAATAGATATGAATATTTCTATATATCAATCCAAAAGCCAGGATGGTATCATGCTTAAAAGGCAAACCTGAGGAGCCCTTCCATGAACCTCAGCCACCAGTGGCAGCATTCGCTGTGCCCACCCTGTGTACCCCTGGTTTGGAGAAACCAGCTGCATTGTCAGGTGAGAGGAAGGAATGACAGGTGAAAATTTAGGAAGGAAGGGGAAAAAGTTAATTCATAAAGAGAGTCAATATACACTATACCTACGAATTTAATAACTAATAAGGATGGTATTTGTTGTCTTTTGGGAAAAAAACGATTTGATTATTATTTAACAAATGGTGTTGGAACAATTGAGTCTCTATCTTCAGGAAAAAAACAATGAAACATTGCCAACATCAAGATAACTTTCAGCTGGAGTCAATGTTTATTAAAATCAATAACAAAGGGGCACCTGGGTGGCTCAGTGGGTTAAAGCCTCTGCCTTCGGCTCAGGTCATGATCCCGGGGTCCTGGGATCGAGCCCCGCATCGGGCTCTCTGCTCAGCGGGGAGTCTGCTTCCTCCTCTCTCTCTGCCTGCCTCTCTACCTACTTGTGCTGCCAAATAAATAAATAAAATCTTTAAAAAAAATCAATAACAAAAATAAACCCTGATAAACTCACAGATAATACAGGTTCCCATGAAGACTTCTATCATAATTATTCAGGAAGGAGGAAGTTTTACTAAGTACATGAAAAACTCAGAAAACTGAAAGAATGGATGGATAAACTTGTTATATTATACTTTTTAGAACCCTTCATTAATAAAAACATCAAAAAATAGACTAATGACATATTTCAGGAAAAAAAAAAAAAAAAGAAGGCAAAGTCCAGTGCTGTAAATTTAAAGCGTCAGACTGGGGGACCTCTCAGTTTGGTCCCTCTTTAAATTTCTACTCACTTGATACATTACATGTAATTCACAGGTAGGAACCACACACACAGGCTTACTCCAGCACACAGAACCAGACTTGTGTTGAGGTCCTTCCCCCTAAAAGAATCAAGAATGCCGTTGAAGCAGAAAGATAACCACATGAGACAATTAAAAGACTTTGAAAGAATGATCTCCGGTGATGGCGTCGATGGTCCCAACAGTTCTGAACCTCCCCAAATGCCCAGATAAAAGAAGTGGTTAAATGGTCAAAGAAGAACATCCACTGGCAATGTCTACAATAAAATGAAATAACAAGGGGCCACCACCAAACCTGGACACAAGTCACTGGAATGAGCGGTCCACACCCTCCCAGCACCCACGTGGGAAGTCATGGAAGCAGCACTAAGGACCGTGGCCAGAAGAAGCCCTCGACGGGCCAATAGAGGGGCTGAGCGCTGTTGATCGGGGGTGTTTGTCCTGAAGAGGTGCGAAGGGTCTGCGGTCAGATCTCGAGTCAGGAGCTAGATCCCAGGAAGCCTTGGCAAAGAACTCCCATGAGTCTTCCGGGGCAGGCTGCATACGGAGGAGCAACCTCGAGAGAAAGCATAGTTAACGTCAGTAATAACTATAGAGAAGAAGCAAGACGGCAGGTCCAGACCAAAATGAGGGAGAGGGGCAGAGGAGGACATGGGGTCCAGAAGAGAAGCTGCCATGTTCTAGAAAACTCTACGAATCAGCACAAGAAGGAGGTCTTCCTAAGTTGACAGACTTAGAACTATGCCAATGTTATAAATATAACATTGACAAATCTGGGGAAATTTCTTCTCTCATCTCTTCCTACAGAATCAACTAAAGAACACGTTTCGGGCAACCAAAGTGACTCCAGAAAATTTGAAGTAAGATGCGTGTAGTCACTAAAGGAAATCAGACTAAGTGAGAATCAGGGAGCCTGGCACGAAACTCTTACGGGGCCCGACAAGGATGGCGCGGAGGTCTAGAAAGGACAAGGCAAACGCTGGAGAGAGCATTTGGATACGTGTGTAAATTTTAACTGTTTCCTCATTAAAATTGGGGCCGGCAGCTTAGTATTGCTATTCTGAGACCACTGTTTCTGCGGCATGGGAAAGCGAGTGGTTACGGGATGTTCTAAGTTTCTCATCATCCGCATCTTTCAGAGCCAGGATTTCTGGCCTGGAAGAAGCAACAGGGATTTAATATTGAATAGGTCAAATACAAACTATTTCAACCTGAATTTAAATTGAAAGCTTTGACATGCATTCGAGGAATAGTTTATGAGTAAATAGATGATTAAATCATCTATCAAATGTCTACTGTTAAACTCTTTCTGCTGAAAAGACTTAAAAACAAGGGTCCACCGGGAGCAATGAGCACTCCTGATGCCAAGACGGTGGCCTTGTGCTGCCATTTCTCATGAAATAAAACCAGGCTTCTCGAAGAAGTGGCGGACCCCAGATCTGCGGTGGGAGACTAGTGCAGCATCGAACATCTTGAGTACCAGACAGCAAGGAAGCTGTCAGGCTCAGTAGGACCAGGTCAAGAGACTCAAGACCCAATTTCAAGAAGCTTCTACAGACCAAAATAGGAAAATCTGAACTTCAAAAAGGATCAAAATTCAATGGCTTGAAACCCAGCAAATAAACTCTTAGTTTTGTGATGATATAAAAAAAAATAATAATCAATTGCATTTTGGAGATGTCTTTGAAACTGGATACATGTAAGAGAAGAAACAGGTGTTTGTCCTGGTTTTTCAAAATACAAAATGTAGCACCGGATAATCAAGTTAAGAGATGAGAAAATGTTTCTTGCTTTAAAATGATTCCAAATGATTTTTCACACAATAGAATTGAAATATCATCATTTTGCAACCCCTGAGTGGAAAGAATAGCTACCACCAAAAATGGAGGACATTTCAGGGATCTTGTGCCTTCTGACGAAACCGTGTGTCATCACCCGTGCTCCTGCCACAGGCGTTAAACTAGGCTCAGCTGTCCGTTTGCAGGGAAAGCAAAGGACAGACGCGCATGCTGAGCTGCACAAAGAAAACGCAACTGGCAAAATCCAGAAAGTGAGAGTCCGTACACGCCGAATAACATAGCCCAGATCTTCTGAACCATCTGACTTTAGGGAAATAAAAGATGAGCAAGGCAATGTGACTAGAAAGAGACCTTTAAAGAAGATAAATTAGTTCTTTGATGGGCAGACCTCAATAATGTCAAGTGGGGGTGCACCTGCATGAATAACCCGTCAGGAAAGGCAAGGAAGTCGTTCCTGCAAGATTTGGGGAGGAGAAAGAGTCTTTGAGAGGGACAGCTCCCATGGGGGGGCTGCTCTGGAGTGTGACCACGGTCCGTACTGTTTATTAATGGCAGTAGGTGCCTTATAAATAGTTCACTGAGCTATATCTTTGTTCTGGGTATTTTTCTGTATATAGGCTTTATTTTATAGTTAAATTTTTTTTAAAGATTTTGTTTATTCGAGAGAGAGCAAGAGCACTCAAGAGTGCACAAGGTAGGGGGAGGGGCGGAGGGAGAGGGAGAAGCAGGCTCCCCGCTGAGCAGGGAGCCCAATGTGGGGCCCGATCCCAGGACTCCGGGATCATGACCCGAGCCAAAGGCAGATGCCTCACCGCCTGAGCCCCCCAGGTGCCCCTACAACAAAATAATAAAATAAAAAAATCTACAATGCAAAACCAAAAGAAAATTTACTAGGAAACGTAGCTTGTGTTCATCCCCGGATCTATTCAGCAAACCCATGAAGAGCGCTTTGAATCTCCGGGCCGGCTCCACACTGAATTTTGTCCAAAGGGGCCGAGGAGGACAGAGAGATGAAAGCCTGGGAAATTTCAGAGACCCGCGATCACACAGTGAACTGGTTTTCTGAATCTTGCTCAGAATTCCAACCGATGTCAAAGTAGAGGTAAAACACTCAAAGATGTGCATGCCTGGAACAAAAAACCAAAAGAAAGGATCTTCATTAGCAGGCTAATGAAACCAGCTCCAAACCCATCCTCCCACGAGGCTGGGCCCACAAAGGGGCGCTGCTCCAAGCCGGTGTCCCACTGGGCTTTGACTGGTCAAATCTTAAATTAAAATGTAGCAGAAGGTGTCAAACAGCCACAAGTCTGGCCAGAACATCTCCTAAGAGCACTGGCAGAAAGGAAACTTTGTAGCAGAGCCCCGAATCAAATCAAGATGCCTTACACACTTGTGTTAGGAATTGGAAAGCAGAGCACTTTGGGGCGCTTTTAAGACAAACCGCAAAAGTAAAATCTGTGCACAGTTCTGGCTTGTAGCCACGACAGAAGACAAAAGACTGTCTTTGCAAACAGATCTTAAAGGATGTGTTACCTTTGGCGAGGGATTTGGTCATTGGGAAGACATCTTTATTTAGCAACACTCCATTCCTTTGTTGGAAGCTATTTTATGTTGCACTTGTGTGTGAAAAAGGAAAGTTTCTAAGCAACCGTGTTGTATGCTGACTGTCTAATCCCAGCGAAATCAGAGTGGTTTGTTTTTTTTTTTCTCTAGGGAAAGGTTATGTATCTATTTCTTATAAATTGAATCCTACAAGTCTGTGTTGCTTGGTTATCAGAACTGTCTGGAAATTGATAATATTTTCGACATCAAAGTTTCCAGGTGAGAGAAGAGATAAAGCCAAGAGGGTTAACAGAGCCCAGACTGTTTCCCTCTGCCCTCGATTAGGACACCTATAGCTTATTCCTGCTTAATCCCTTATCCTTGCCAATAAATAGAAAAATCAAACGAGTTTTCTTTTCCACCCAGCAACCCCACTGGTGGCCGTGAAGGTAGGCTGGTGGCGTGCCTTCCGGCGGGAAGAACGCTTTCAGAGTCCGCAACCCCGTTCCACCGGGAGCGGTTTCCTCAAAACAGAGCAGCCGGGCCCGTCTCTGTCTGCGTTTGTTAACGAGCAAAGCTTTCTTTTTTCTCCTAAGCGTTCAGGGACGCTGGTTTTAACCCTCAGCTCGGGGACTTTAGATGATCGTCTCTGTTCTTTCCTCCTGGTAGATCGCATGGGCGTGTTTCCGACCCTACAGCGCTCAGCTCATGACATCGTGCTGGCAGAGCGACCTTGGAGGACAACGATCACCAACCATGCCTGGCATTGTCTCAGCTCCTCAGAGCGGGTGTCCAATGCCGGGAGGCTCTATTTCCGTAGTGAGACACGCAGACCGGCGAGGGGACCCGGGCTTGGATCTCGGATCTACCCCTCGCCGCGCCGTTTGCAGACAGGTTAGGTGGCCTCGGAGACTCTCAGTTTCCTCGTGATGCAGCGGAGCTAATAACATTCCTCTCAGACGGGACGTAAATACCGGGTGGAAGTTAACCTATCATGAGAGATTCCATGTTCAGTGTCGTGAGTTCACCCCAAAATGGATATTTACGCAGCACCAATAGCGGGTCGAGGGTTTTACTTTCTAGAATTTACTTACATAAATAGAAGCGACAGCATATTTAGCCTAACTTCTTTTTTTTTTTTTCATTGTTCCAAGACATGTCTAACTTCTATTTGAGAATCGGTCTGTGATCGTATTGAAGTGTTCTATGAACCACCTACTTTGAGAAGCGTTGGGGAAGTGATGAATCCCGGGCTCTCCGTCTGACAGAGATGGTGTGGCTGGCCTGCCGAGCCCTTGTATTTGGGGTGAACAAAACAGCTTTACTCGCGTTTGCGCACCTTGAGGGAGAACGGCTGGGTTCTGGCAAGGTCGTGCTGGGCGGTGTCTGCTTGGGGTCACCCTCCCCATGGTGCCCCTGTCTCCCCGGGGCTTCTCTTTCCCCGGAAACTTCTCCACCAAGAGCCGAGTGACCACGGAGAGCACGAGGAAGGGTTACTAACGGGAACATGGCCCGAGGATCCAGCCTGGTTCGCTGCCAGGTCAGCTGGACACAGGAGAGGAAAAAAGAAGCCCAGAGAATAACGAAGCTGGAAAGTGTGGAGCTTGGAACACAGGCGGTGCCGAGTGGATGCGTGCCAGCGAACGTGCGAGTGTGCGTGCGTGTGTCCCTGGGAAGGCGGAGGAGAGTGATCTCACCGCCCGGGGTCCCCTGCCGAGTCCTCGGACTGTGATGGATTTGCCAGTTTGCTATATTTAGCTCTGGGTACGTTCGTTTTTTAAGCTTGGGTCGAGCAGGATGTAGCCTCCATGAGATGAAGAAATGCCCCCTCCCCTTGAGCACCCAGTGGTCACCCCCTCAGTGCAGTGTGGACGTGGCCTCCTCCCAGGGAACAGCAGGACTCGGCCAAGGGGCCGAGCGCGCCAGGAGCAGGCAGCCTCTACGCCCAGAAGAGCAGCAGACGGAGAAGCTCCTCACGGTCAACACAGCACGTGTTTCTCTGCCTCTGGGTCAGGTCTGGGGAGGAGCACGGGCTTTTCCAACCTCCGCCCGTGGCACCCGGGACAGGTACAGGGTCACAGATCGGGGCGTGCTCCCAAGGCAGAGTGAAGGTATCAGGGGGCAGGGGAGGGTCAGGAAGTTGGTCTCACTTCTCCCCCATTTCCGAAGCCTCTTGGGGGCCCTGGGCCCCAGCCCTCCTCAGTCCCCCCCCCCACCCCGCCCCGGGTACAAGCACTCCATCCTCGAGGAATCAATGATGCCTGGAGGCTCCGGTTAATGCCAGAGAATGAAGTGGAGGGCTCGGGAGGGAGAGAACCTTGGGGTGGAGATCCCCGTCTCCCACATCCCTTGGCCGCTGCACTGGGGCTGCAGCACGGGGCACCGGCTCCTTCCCGGACCTCCTCTCCTGGCTTTGCTTCATGGTCCCCCCTTGAGAGGTGCAGTTCCTGCACCGGAGAGCTCACCGCCCGGCCTCCCGGTGCCGCCAGGCCTCCCGCTCCCGGAAGACATGCTCCTGGCCCAGCTCTGGTCAAAAGCTCCCCGAGGGCGGTTTCCAAGGGCTGCTGGCCTCTACCCTTCACGCGGGCACCCGCATCTGCCGCTGCTCAAACACCAGTCCGCCCGTCAGGGACTGTGGAGTCATTTTAGTTGGTCATGATCCTTAAGGATTCAGTGGAATAGAATAAAGAGCCAGTGTTTGACACACCCGGTGAAGACAGATGCTACTCAGACTCCCCTCTCGGGGTGTGTGTGTGTGTGCACGTGCGTGTGCGCGTGTGTGTGCATGCGTGTGTGCGTGTGTGTGTGTGTTGAGGGCACTGGGTGCACACATGCATGCGGCTCTGCGGTGGGAGACGCTCTCCTAGGGCGGGTCACGGTGCAGGAAATCCCGGGGGCAGCCCCGGCCCCGCTCCTCGGGGATCCGTGCACACTGGTGGGGACAGACGGGGCCAGGCCTGTCCATGAGCTGCCAGTGGACCGGGGCCCGCACTCTGCTCAGATCAGTCCTGGAAGGTGCCTGAAGGCTTCGGACGTGGCTTCGATCCTCTTTCCTTTGACGCTGGGCAAACTGCTCCTTCCCGACCAGACTCTGGTTTCCCTGGTTGGTGTTTCCTCATTTCCTGTGCTCTTGCCCTCTGCCCACCCGTGATCTCAGGGCAGGGCCCTGCCCTCCTCCTCGCCCGCCAACCAGGTCTGGGATTGATGGGGTCCAGCGCGCCTCCGTGGGCTCGGTGTTGGAAGCGCCCCATGTCGATGATGCTGTCCATCTTCTACTTCGCACGGCTCTCTGCTTGTGAGCGTCACACCGTGGACAGACATAGTGCACGCACGTGACTGTGAGTTTGTGTAGTTACGGAATTCTTAATTGTGACACTGACGACCTATATGTGTTGACACGTAATGGGAGACGGAAGGAGAGAGAATTGCTGATACTTGCCTGTCGGTATAACACACGGGATGGGGAGCCCGCTTTGCACGCAGACGTGGCCTGCCAGCGCTCCATATGGGGCGAGGCACAGGGACACTGCTGCTGGGACAGCACAGAAGCCCCGTCAGGGAAGGTTTTCCGGGATGTGACAGTTTCCAGAGCCAACGGCCAGGCAGTCCGAGGCTCTGCCTGATAACCTGACCCCTTGTGCTGGGAGCTTCTCGGGTGCTGGGGTCTGCAGGGTTCACGCAGGACAGTCACAACGTATTTCCATGCTGCGTGTCCAGCTTTCGAAATTCCTCACGCCATCCAGAGATCTTCTCTAAGCCAGCCTGTTCCTGCAGGCTCCGCCATGCAATTTTCCATGCTGCTTGTGGCTCCTAATTCTATAGCTAAATTGATCTTCTGCACCACGTTCGGAAGAGGGAAATGAAGCTTTTAAAGCTTGCTACGGATTCAGAGAGCTCCTCTCCTGGGTGTTGTCTATGGCCTCTGCAATTATATTTTTTTTATCTATGGCACTTTTATGTGAATAAAATAATCTCAGTTTCTTAAATGAGACAATTAAACTCCATTTTACCTTGTTTCCCTAGGGCGGCGAGGGCCTTACACAGAGAGAACATCTTTGTTCAAGCTCCTGATAGACTTTTCTCCTCTTTATTGACTGACATCTGTGTTCTGAATTTTTCATGCCTGCGTTACAAGGACCAGACAGGGCAGGGGTTGAACTCTGCCCCACGGGGGCCAGTCTGAAGAGTTGAGACCCACGTGATAATTGCCAGAGCGGGAGGGTCCCAATGCTGTGGGTTACTCGTCTTTCTCGCCAGTCCGCACCCTGATGGGAGCAACAGCTTTGTGTCTCAGCACCAATTCTTGTGTTTCTGTGTTCCAGAGGGTTCTGCAGCTGTGTTCGGGTCCCTACAGTTTGCAGCTCTGCTATCACTGGGAAAAGGCAAGGCTGAGTCCTTGAAGTCAACAGGGAAAGCCCGCCCTCTTTGGGGTAGAACTTGTCATTCAAAATATTCCTTTTCCTTCCCTGGGGACGTGCTATTTCTCTGCCCATAGGTCTCAGGCTTGGCCGTGGAACCACACGTCCTTCAGGGAGAAGGTTTGGGGGGACTGTGTGAGCCCAGCCCCACCTTGCTGAGGGCATGTCACTTGTGCAGCTGAGAAAGTGAGAGGAAGGGACGTACGTCACCTTTAGAAGCTCTCGGTCCCTCCTCACTCCCTTTCCCTTCCACAGGGGAAGACTGACAGCGTCCCAGAGCGACTCCAGAGGCCACAAACACTTTGTCCCTCTGCATTCTACCCAGGTTTACATTCCAGCCACTTCTGTGGCCTCTGTGAATTCACATCAAAGCTGGAAAGATAAGTAGGAGGATCCGGGTGGCCCAGTAGGTGAAGCATTCAGCTCAGGTCACGATCTCGAGTTCACGAGATCGAGCCCCATGTCAGGCTCCCTGCTCCGCATGGTCTGTTTGAGTTTCTCTCTCCGGCTGTCCCTCTCCCCACCCCCGGCTGTCTCTTTTTCTCTCTGAGATCAGTCAATCAATCTGTTCTTAAAAAGCTGAAAAGACAGGGGATGGGGAGTGAAATGCACAGACAGCATTGCACGGGCATCCTGTGACCTCCGCACGTCAGGTTCAAGGTGCCGGACATGGACTGAAGACAATTGTGAACATCAACCAGTTAAAAAACAGATTCCTAACTGAGCTGCTCTATGTGATTCCTGGACCTACGATGCTGATATGCGTGAGGATCGTGAAGTCCAGGATTTCGACAGGTGCACTGACCGCAAACATGCGTGAAGTGCGTGGAACGGGGGAGTGTCTCGTTACCGTCCACAGTGTTAGGATGCCAGAGCCATGGCTGAAGGCTCCCGGATGGTGGTCTCAGAGGGGTCGAGGATGTGCACCTGCAGGCCTGGAGACACTGCAGGAACGCAGGGTTCCGTGATGATGCGTAGCCCTGTTTCCCGACTGCTCCAGCCTTGAGAAAAGAAACAGATGCGACTAACAGGTTATGGTGGTACTGATACCGGGTCTCTAACCAAGCCGTGCAGAGACCATCTTCTCTTTCATCCTTAAGGTCCTGGGTTCTTTCTAGTTCTGAGTAGTTTTGAGTTTTTCTGCACGATTAGAGTCCAAGCAAAGCCCAGAGTGATTTACTTCCTATCTCTGTGTTAGTTGTCAAGTCCCTAAAATGGGAGTTTTGAAAATACCTTCCTGAAAAGATTATTTTGGGTAATAAATGAGATAATTCCTATCAGTATTAGAATGGAAAGTGGCCATCAGAAAGCCGTTAATTAATTAATGACACATTATAAGATAAACAACCAATGGATTGATACTGGATAAGGAAGAAATCATTGTAAATCATCGTAGACAAACTTTTCTCTCTGGGTTAGTGTATTTAATTCTGCCGTTACTTGACACAGTCTTGGATGACTCAGCCCCATTCGTCTCCTCCACGCACTGGCCTTTTACAGCTTCTGAAGAATAGATCTTGTTTGTTTTTGATTCTGCTTCCAACCAAGATGAAGTTACAGGGACTGGACGTCTGTCCTACCTGTGAGGACAGAAGAAAGAGTAAAACCTAAGAGGCACGGGCTTTCTGACATCAGCAGCACAGCACTGAGAGGCCGACAGACACCCAACAGGTGAGTCGGTGACTGCATCACTCATGCCTGGGCGGGAAGATGGCACCCCAGGAGGACACTAGCTCTTTCCCTGCGCAGAGGAGATGGAGCTCAGGGTCCATACAGGCCAGAGGAGCTACTGTTCCCCCAATCGGGTACCAGGAAAGGACAGCTGCAGAGAGAGAGAGAGAGAGAGAGAGAGAGAGAGAGAGAATGCTCTCCAGATTAGCAGAGGGGTCCCCTTAGGACTTTGGCGGAGGGTCACTGTGTGCTCACAAGGGACCTGCCCCTGGCCGGGACAAGGATGGCCCAGAACGGTCAAGGGAACAGTCTAGGGAGTTTACAGAAGGCCAGCAACAGAGTGTAGGACCACCAGCAGGGGAGGAAGGCACTTCTAATTCACGGTGTATCCGCAGGGGGACGAGAAGAGTCTTGTCTGAGCAGGGGGTATGCTGAGCCCTGGACCAAAGGTGGCATGGGTCCCACTGAACGCAGGACCTTGAGATCAAGATCAGACTGTCCCAGAGTCACCTAACTCTGTCCTAGAACATGGCCCAAGGCTATCTAGGGGGATGTAAAAACATCCGTCCTGCAGAAAATGCAGAATGTCTGCCGTTCAATAAAAAGATCACCAGTATGAAAAGAAGCAGGCAGATAGAAACAGACCCAAAATAAGATCTGAAAATGACACGGAACGAGCTTAGACACTCCGGCGGTGGCGGGAACGGTTTTCAAGACTGCAGGACGCATGGAGAGTGTGGGAGGCAGGCTCGCGCGACGGAGGAAGAGTCCGAGCGAACGTCCCGTGGTGGAAAGCACGGCCGAGGAGGAAACCGTGACCGATCGGGGCGGATCCCGCCAGCAGAAAGGTCATCGAGCCTGAACCCACCGCGGGAGAAATGTATGCCATGTAGGTGAGACCCAGAGCGGAGACGTGTCGGGCAAGGAAGGAGCAGGGCCCTCCCCATCGGCCGACAGCCTCCGGCGGCCTCGTCGGAGGGAGAGGGAGGAGCAGCAGACTCTGAAAAAATCATGTGCGAAAATTTCCCCAATTTGACGAAAACTGTAAAATCGCTGTTCCAGGGAGCTCGAGCACCCAGAGCACAAAAATGCAGAAAGAAAATGACATCGAGGCCCGTCATAAGGAAGTGGCCCCGGAGCTGTGAATGTGCTGCACGATGGCAAAGAGGCGTTAGACGTCAGCTCCCCGGAGGGAGCTGGGTGTCTGTCTGTGGGGGTGCGTCGCAAGGGGCCGTGGCAGGTCCCACGACGGGGCCCGCAGGGTCAGTCACTGTCTCCAGTGCCCATGGGCTGAACTCCAGGGCCCGCAGGCATGTCCTGGGTCTCTTCAGGCTCTCGGGGCTGCCCTGGGACGGCCGGGGCCGCTCATGGCATCCGTCTTTCTCTTCTTGGCCTTCCTCTTCTGTCTGCCTGGGGCACCTCAGACCTGCTCTGTTTATCTCCTGTGCACAGAATTCCGAAACTCTGCACCCCAAGGCGGGCCCTTGCTTCTGCCAGATGCCAGGTCGCGGTGCCTTTCTCCCCGGGGCTCCCGGCTGACGCGCTGCTTCTCCCGGCTGCCTGCAGACCTTGAGAGCTCCGAAGTCTCCTTCGCTACACTTAGCGTCGGGTCCCTGAGAGATCGTGTTTCTGTCCCTTGGACAGGACAGGTGCGATTGCATAAGAGGCCTTGGCATCAGCTGTTCCCACACCCGCAAACAGTCCCCTGTGCCCTTCTCAGGCCCGTGGGCTGCCCGTTTGTCCAGCTTCGGCTAAACCAGCCCCCCGACAGCCCTTGGGGTCCACTGGCAATGTCCACCACAGCGCCGTTTCTCTCGTGACTCCCGCATCCCCTCTGCTGGGGGGTCAGCCTGGATGGAAGGTCTCTTTCGTGCCCCTCTGGTCGATGAGAAACAGAGGAGGGACTGGGAAGGTCAGGGAGAAGGCCGCCTCCCGGTGCGACCACGTGCCCGCGGCCTGCGTGGGACAGCCAATCGCACCACCCTCCGTGCCCCCCAGAAGCTGGGCTGGAAACTGCTTGGGGTCAGGGCAGCCCCGGACCTGGTTGGGGGTAACCTTGGGAGACCGCTCAGCCCGCGGGGGCATCGGGACCCGCGGGGGCCGCCCTGCCACCTGTGTCTGGAAGGGTTATATAAGTAAATACGGTTGTTTTCAAAATGAAAAGGCAGGGATAGGACTTGTTTTTCCTGGAATTATTCCCAGGACACGCTATATAACAGAATGAATGTGTTTATGAGTTAAATGGAAGAGCCATGAAATTCTTGGATAAAAAAGGAGCGTGTTTGGGTCTAAAAAAAGGGCAAAATACCCTTTTCATGGTGCCATGAAGGAATCAAGTTTTTGTGTAAAAATAAACGTTAGTCGTTTGGACATACAGAAAAATATGTGCTCTTAGTAAACTTGGGAAAATACCATTAGTGAGAGAAATGTTTGTTCACATGCTTGTGACTTAAAAATGCAATAAAGAGGCATTCTCTTCTAAGGCGCAGGTAATCTGGTAATGACAGAATGTGCTGGGTGGGTGATTTATTTTATACTAATTAGAAGTTAGGGATTATAAAAAGACATTATTATAAACAAAGTACTACTTTAAAAATAACTCGGTCGTGTAGCTCATTACTTAACGATATGGTTTAGGAAGAGTCTCACGGCACTGCTGTGCTCCTGGACAGAGGCTGTAGATAACTCCTCGTTGGCCTCATAAATTTTATGAGAATATTTTATTCGTCAGTTCTGTTCTATTAGCTTCAACATATAGAAACCCACAGAGCAAACCTGACAGGTTAACCCCGTGTGCGGTCCTGTTGAGCCGCTCGTTTTCCGGGAGGCCCTCGGCCATGCGCTGGCCTCTGCCCTGCGCGCTCTCCTCACTCCTTCCCTGCCTCCTTCCCTCTCTCTCTCTCTCTCTCTCTCTCTCAAATTTCCCCCCTTTGTAGTGAAACGATGTAAAACATTTAGATAACTTCAAAAGCACAAAACCAATTCATTTTGGAAGCAGACATGTGCATTCACAGCCCTCCCCGTGCTGAGGAATTCTTTGGGGCAAAAAGGAAAACCCCACGTGAAAAAGGGTCCGTTTAACTATAAATTTAATCAGGAATAAAGATCCACAGTGGTGACTGTAACAGGAAAAATCGCTTATTACTGACAATTCATAAAACTGGCACCGATGAAGCACATTCATGACTCCCAGTAAAATAAGACAGAAAGACCATGAAAGAGATTTCCAGATCCTCTGAAATCCCTAATTGGTTAATCCCTGGGAGTTTGGGGCTGTTTTCCCAAGTCCTACAGATGTGGAAATTGAGGGATTCTGTGGCTGAAGGCCATGAAACGAGCAAATAAAAGGGTAAAGCTTGTCATCAACCCCTCTGCGCCGAGACCACAGACAGGGCCCGCCTCTCCAGCTCACAGAAGACGAGCGAGCAAACCCCGGCTGTCCGTGGAGCGGGGGCCCAGCTGACCGGCGCATTCGCAGCCGGAGGACCCGCACTCTGAGTCCTCCCGCCACAGCTCGGGGCTTGGCACAACAGGCGTCTGCTGAGGCAGCGAATGAAGAGGAGAGATCAACAGACGGGCTAGAGACAACACCCGTGTGTGTTGTGTGAGCTCGGTTACCAAACGTTCCTGCGTGGGATTCCCAGGGAGAACCCGATCTCGCAGGTGAAGTCAGAATCAGCGGGAGGTGGGTGCCCCCCCACTCCCTTGAGCACCGTGGCTCCTTATTCCAACGATCCGATCCCTTCTGATACAAAGCCAGACGTAGCTGGTGGCTCAATCAGAAAGATGGGATGCCCGTGAACACAGCCCTGAACTGAGCAAAATCATTTTATTTTGCATTTGTGCACAAAACAGTACTGCTGTTTCATGGCAAACATTTCCTGTTTGTTTTTTTTATTTTCAACCTCTTGAAATGACACGGGCTGCCGGGAGCTCAGGACTGTCCTTCACTTGTATCTCTGGGTTTTTG
The DNA here is from genome assembly GCF_022355385.1 of Mustela nigripes. Classification (NCBI taxonomy): domain Eukaryota; kingdom Metazoa; phylum Chordata; class Mammalia; order Carnivora; family Mustelidae; genus Mustela; species Mustela nigripes. Next base: position 81,948,052 of record NC_081571.1, on the reverse strand, counting down.
TGGCTGAGGTTGGGAACGGGAAGTTTACGTAAACAGCCAAGATCTGGTCATGGACTGCGCCGCTCCTTTGCTTCCTTCGCCCGACCTTCCTGTCTTCTGCTTGGGCCAAGCAAGCCGAATTTGGGCATTTCTCACATCATTCTGTCAGCGGAGCGATGGAGGCACGAGAGCCAGCACCCATGCTCCAGATGTCTCTGTCTCCCAACGTTGCGCTGACCTGGTCATCTGTGTCCTGCGGTATGTGGCTCTTCGGGGAGGACCAGCTGCCGGCCTGGGACGGAGGCATGCGGGAGGGATGGGGAACAGGTGCACACTTTCCGGGTGCTGGCACTTCGCTCAGGCTTGAGAGGGTGAGACAGAGGAAACGCCCGAAGGGCATCCTTCCTCAGCATCTCTGCGGGGAGAACTTGCAACGAGACCCTGTCGGTCGGTGACAATGTAGATGATACACGTGGGGCCAGAAGCACCATCCCAGACCCCACAAGAGTGGAGATCGTCCCGAGGTCTCCTGCTCGTTAACCCCGGAGACCGGGAAGAAATCCCCCGGCTCCAGGCTGCTCTGGCTTCTGGAAAGATAGGCAAAGAGAAAAAAAAAAAAAAAGCTTGAGCAAGAGAGTGCTTTTCTGGGCTGAAAACATACATTGCTGAAAGGGTTTCACGATATTTAAGAGGTTTTCCGGGTGTGGGTTGGAAAGTGGCAGCCCGGCGGCTCCAACTGTTCTACGGACGGACGGCGGCATTAAGTCGGTACCTTAGTGATTTCCCTTCTTGTTTGGCCATCACACAGCGCACGTCTAATTATATTTATTGTAAATAGCTCAGTCTAAGATAACTAAAATCTATCTTCACGTACTTGAATGTTTTAAAGTCCACTCAGTCCCGGCAGAAGAGGTTTCTGCAAGGGAGAGGGTGCGGCCAACACAAGCGCGAGGGAGAACAGCGTCCTAAGGGCTCCCGATCGCGGTCCTGGATCTTCCCCCGAACTTTCCACCAGCGGGCCTTCCCTTCATTCCCGAGGCCCCACCTCAGAAATACACCGACCCCCCTGACAAGAATAGCTTAAGAAAAGCTGTCCCAAGCTGCAGCATCCCGCCTTGCTGTGTTCGTCATTCGCCCTATGATTCTACACCCAAACCCCCTCGTCCTGGGAGCTCCTTGGGTGAACGGGCCATGGCCAGCCCAGACATGGTAGATGCGTGAGGACCCCGCCCACAGCCGTCCTCACTCCGTTTTGGCTAGATGGGCTCTGGGCATCGGACGTCCTGTCTCCTGGAGGGAGTCACGGTTCTGTAGATCGGAGCTCCATGCTGACTGTCCTTTCCTGGCTTCGGCTGACTTCACCAACTGCCAACAATTACCGAGTACACTGAAAACTTCTCTCTTTAGGCTCAGAACCAATGGCTGGGTATTCGTTTTTACCCCACTGAAACGCCACTGAAAATGGGGTTTGAAAATGATCTTTAGCGGTGTCAGGTCTGGGGTCAGAAGTGCCACGCAGAGCCCGTGAGAAAGTCTTTCACTTATTCAGGAACAACGTGTCCAAGGCTTTTTGTCTTTCTGGTTCTTTGGAGCCTGGAGGGACTGTCCTTGCCCTCACGGTCTTATTTATTTATTTATTTACATCTGAATGCAACTTAGTTAATCTCTCAAAAATTTAAATGCTGCCATGGCAACATTTGACTTCTTGTAGATATCAGATTATCAAACATGATTTAAAAAAAAAAAAAAAAAAAGATGTTTGCTTGAGACCAAAGTGTGACTTGGAGGTCCAAAAGCAACATGTTTCCTCCCTTTTATGGAAATAGGAAGGGTGCCGTGGGGCCCTGAGCCTCAGCTATGGTACCAGTGGTTACCGGCTTAGTTGGATTTTAAACATTGTAACATTTTTGGGGAAACAGCCTTGGTCTCAAAATCTCTTTACACCCTGTTTCAATTTTACGCACCATTAAAGTTCCCCCAACAAGGCTGAGCGGAAGGAAAATAAGGTCCCAGAATACTCCAGGCTACGAAAACAGAACATCTCATGGCCGTATGTGGCGGATCCCATCTGCTGAGTATCCAGAACTCAGACAAAGGGTCAGGGATTTCTGTCCGTTTTGTTTAGTGCTGCGATGCCAAAACCTATTATGGTGACTGGCATAATCAATAAAGATTTGTTGAATGGATGATATGCATTTTACAAGAGGGCAAGCAAGCCTTGGGGGACATTTTTTTTAAAAGCAGGATTCAGTATTGCCTTAGTCTGACCTTCAGGTTAATAATGCATTAATTAGTGAAGATATTCTCCTTAAATGTGTTTTTTGTTTGTTTGTTTTTCTTTTTTTTTTAAGGAAACAAAAACTGATGCTTTTACAATCTCTATTTTCGTGTTCAAGTTTGGCATTTTGGAATACCACCTGAATGGAGTAACCGTCACATGTAACGGGCGAGGTCAGATGAATGGAGAAAACAACATGACAATGATCGTAAAAAGGAAATAGCGATCATCATAGCCATAAAAGCAAATTTTAATCCAATTAACTAAAAAGAGAGAAATACAATGGCTATATTGTGGCTAATGGAGATTTCCTATCTTCATTCTTTGCTGAAAAAAAGGCTTGGGTGCATTCATTTTTTTCTTTCAAAAATGAAAGCCATAAAACAAATGAGAGTCCTAATCTTTATTTCAAATGAATGAAAAGAAATGGTCTGAAATCTACTTAGTTCTCTGAAAAAAAGTAAGAATGCAAATGCGGTTTATTATGAGGCTTTGGGAAGCTAATGACGGAAAGTTAGCGGTGGGAACGCGCTCTGATGGCCCAGGACCCGTCAGAGCATTAGCGGGGTCTCAGTCTCTCGCTCTGTTTCAGCTGGTCTGAAATGATGCACTTTCGCTGCAAAGATGTGAGCGTGCCGCACACCCAGGGAGAAGGTGTGTCGGTCCGCGGTGCGTGGCTTTGCCCGTCCGCACTGCATCTGTTTTCCCTGGACGTCTCTGAGCTGCCATTTTGGCTCAGCTGCCTGGGCTGCTGTGAAGACAGGGAGACGTTCCTCGGGACTCTAAGCACCGGCTGCGCCCTGATCCCAGCCACGGTCCTCCAAAGGCATGTACGTCCTCACAAGGCTGAGTATGCAAGTCCAGGAAGGTAGCGATTAGCAAATATCCAGAAGATCACGAATGAAAAGACTTGACTTAAATGAACGTCAAACTACTATTTCCATCTTCAGCTTCTGTCTGAAGCCTAAGAGGAAAGCAAGCCTCCATTTTAGCAGGTCCATTTTCCTCTCGCACATGCCTCCCCTATGCCTTCGCCAGACTGAGCCTTTCTCCATCAATGACTATGGACAAATCATGTCCTTCGGGGTCACGCTCCTCATTATGCACCATTTAGTAGGTTGACTATCGTGTGTCCAGGGAAAAGCTGCCCCAACTCCGAGTATCATTCACAGAAATCCCATGCTGTACTTCCTTGATATCCTAAGGAACGCTTTGATTTAGAGGACTTTATGCAGCCTCACATGAAAAGGGACCACTGAGGTCCATAAATGTTCATGCACGCACCGTAATTCATGAGATGGGCATGTGCCCAGCTTCCTAGATCGCCAGACATCCCTCCCTAGGAACTGACCTCATGATACTGTTTGCATACCAAATAGCACCTCAGTATCCATGTGCGCTACAACAGTCATGAATTAGAAGGAGCTGGACTGAGGTTTATCTGTATAACTGGCTATTTTTAAAGTTATTATGCAAGCAAAGATTACAGAGAAAAAATTATATCCACACCATAGATCATATATATCAAAAGAAAATTTGGCCAACAGCTAAAAAAATCAACCAAGAAGTTCTAAAGAACCAGGAAAGATATGAAAAATACCCTTACTCCAATTTTGAAAAAAGTATGCCAGATGAGAAATGAAACTATGAAAAAACGGTTGACAGATTTTTACCATAAAAATGTTAATCATATAAAAGATAAAAAGCAGCAGAAATGAAAGAATTATGAAAACAATAATAAGGAAGATTTTTGCCTCAAATAAACCATTTAAGAGAATTAATACCTATAATAAATAAAATTGTTCACAGATACAATAACATTACAAGGACTGTAATAAATGAAAAAGCCTAGGAAATGAATGGAAGATTTACAATGGAATATAAATAGTAGGGATAAAATGTCTATCTTCCTCATTATCAAAGACATGCAAATTAAAGCAAGACTTGCAACCATTGTATCCCTGCTCATATTTTTTAAAGGCTACCATCCTACAGTCTTCTGCCTGTGGGAATACTTTCACAAATAGCAGGTGGCAGTATAAATAAACTGATAGGGTTTTTTCTTGGTGAAAGTGGTTTGATGATGTTCTAATGCTATGAGTTTCTCCATCACTCTCATTCATTCAAGAAATATTTGTTGAGCATCTACTATGTGCCAGTGATTCTACCATATGTTGGCAATTCAGTCATGGTCGTGATAGACATATTACTGTGCTCATAGTCTTACAGTTGCTCTAAGGAGACAGGTATTGAAAAATAAAACAACACCTATTTTCAGTAGTTGGGGTCTTCCGATGAGGCACAAGTAGCTGTCACCGAGAACATTATAGGTTGGGGGGCAGATGAAATCGGTGCACGAGAGGACGTAGTAACTTGGACTGTCCGGGTGAGTCAGGACACGTGGTCACCTTTGTTGCAGAGCATTGAACCTCTCTGGAGTCTGGATGGTTTTCCCAAGAAAGCAACATTTAGTGGGAAATCGGAACAAAACACAGCAGGTAAAAAGGGAAAGAGGAAAGAACATTCTGGAAGGAAGGCGGTGAGAGAGACACCGAGTTAGAAGAGAGGGAGCTACAGGTTCTGTATGCTCCTCCGTGGTGAATGCGGGGGAGACTGCAGAGTCCAGAGCAAGTGGGTCCTGCGAGGCCAGTAAGGCGTCCTGAGAATTGGCTTCTTCATCCCAAGAACAATGGGAATCCAGCTGGAGAGGATTAGCGGAGAAGAGGCATGACTTTAGTTAATAAAATGCCCCTCGGGCTGCGAAGAGCATAATACTGGGGGCAAGGAGGCAGGGAGAAAGTGTCTACCAGGACCGCAGGAGGACCATGCTGCCGTCCAGTGAGACCTGACGGTGACAGGTGGTCTTAATATTGAAGTGCAAACACTCTGGGAGGCACACAACATGTCTGAGTGTCATTTGGAGGCAAATGGGAAGTTTTTAAAAAACTCATTTTCAAGACCCCGAATTCCTTATGTCATCTCTGCTAAAGCTGCCCAGCCTGGAAACAGGTCTACAGCTGGTAGGGGACCTCGCTCTCTCTCACTGCCCCTCAGCCAAGACCGTTTCCCAGGGAGGAACTTGGCCAGGGCCACTGCTGGCAGCTGGGGACAGGAGCTCCCTGCCCTGGGGAGGAGAGCTGGGAGGCACTCGGCGTCCCCCACTGAGCCCGCCCCTGCACGCCCCATCTGTGCTCCCTGCCTCTCCCCTTGCCCCGCTGGGAATGGCCTCTCCAAGTTCTGGGAATCTATCAACAGTCAGGCCAGTGTTACAAAATACACATCATTCACTAGAGCTGGTCATAGGGCTTCAAGGGGTTCAAATCACTCCATTCCTTACACAACTCACTTTAGAGCCCCTCCTCTCTGGCCAGCCTCTCTGCGGGCTCATGCAGCTCACCTGTGGACCCATTCATGCTCCTAAGGAACCGCAGCCCCTGGTCCCCATCCCCTTCTCGGTGCCTGCGGCGTGTGTTCAATACCATCCAAACTGGATGAGGGGCCATAAAGAGATGCCCCAGGGGGTCACCTGGGTACCAACTCTACTGTTTCCCTGACTCTTTTCATGACAGGAACCCTAGTTCCTCCTGGTGATTAAGGTCCGTTGTATTTGTGAAGATGCAGCTCTTTTCCTTCTGGGCTGGTCTCTTGGCACAGGAGCTTGAAGCAGGAGGTAGAGCTGGAAGTTTAATGGGATACTTTTGTGCATCATGATGGAGATATTTCACCTCTAAACCCACAGAGCCTAGGTTTTGGGGACAAGAGGAGCAAATCCCCTAAGCAAGTCACTCACTGGAGTGTAAGAGCAAACGGGCCGCTCTAATTCCCACACCTTTGTTCTTCAACCCACATATTCTACGCATTAGAGACCTGATAATTTATAGTAGTGCACTTAGAGATCTGTATTTTGTAACACTGGTCTGACTATTGACTTGGGGCATATGATACGCGATAGAGAGCGCCGCCCCGTGACCATCTGCCATCACCTCCAAGCATGCACCCTAGCTCTGCCTTTAAGAGCCCACCCCATTGCCCTGTTGAGTCAATCACCTTGTGAGTGGGGTGGGTTGTTCTAGGATTGCTGGATCCCATGGTCTGGGCTCACTCCTCAGCAGCTTTGGGTGACGGGGGACCCGGGACTGAACTTTTGGACAGTGGTGTTGGCTGAGGTCCTGCAAGGGAGGAAGGGCAAACCCATGGGTGGAAATACATGTCCAGGCCAGGCCAGATGAGCTGCTGTCTATTCCAGAGGAGTCAGCTTGCTGCCCAGAGGCTCGATGGCCCCCTCCAGGGCCAGCACCATTCCCGTGGTGCACAACACCGGTCTTCGCTGCTTTCAGGTTGGGTACGCTGCCGCAGCAGTAGTAAATTCGCCACGGAGAAGGGGGAGTTTTGCTGTGGAGCCCAGCACCATGGTGCTGCACACAGGAGCTCATGGTACCAGAGCAAGTTAATGAGGATGGATGCCAGCTGACATGACCTGTCTTAGCCTTTCCATTTCCATGGCTACTCAGTACTTCCTCCATGGGGGATGGCCTCTGGTGGACGCTAGTCCATGGTGGATGGTCTCTGGTGGACACTAATGTGTGAGAGGAAGTTTTGCTCACCTTATGACTGTCCCAGCGGCATATCTTCTTTCGGGTCCCTGGATGTCCTTGTACACAATATTCCAGACTTTGAATTGTTGGCCTTTGACCAAGAAGCCAAACCATTTGCCACTGCCCATGAGTCCTTGTAAGCCTGTGCCTTGCTCACTTCTCTTTCGGTGCAATATGGGTGACCAGGTAGAACCCCTGAACCTCTGCCCATTGGGAGGATTTCCCCTCGCCACAGACTCCTGGTGCCTGTCTGATGGGACCACAGTCTTGGAGCCATTCATTGTCAAGGTGCACCCATGGACTGAGCTGGCCCATTTTCAGCCAAAACAAGTTATAGGACATTTACACGCTTTTCATGTTTACTTAGAAAGGTGCTTTGTTGGCCAATTCTATGTTAACCTCATTGTGCATTTCTTGGGCTATGATAAAATTTTACTCCTCGAAAATTCTGTGATTTGTACGTAGAACATATCTTAGTGTTTGTTATTCAACAGAGGCCTCACGCTCTGTTCAAGTGTGGCGCCTTCTCGTGAACCTAGAGGAAGAAGAGTGGGTTCATCCAGATCTGCCCAGAGGCAGACACGAGATAGGCCTGCGCAGGCATGGGATCGGCCCCACAGGGTACTGGTACAATGCGGGGTCTGTGCACCATGTGTGGGTCTGACACCAAGGGAAGGGGGACAGGCAGGAAGAGAGGGGGGCCTGGGTTGGAGGGGTCTCAGACCACAGGGCAGACCCTTCCAAGAGAGGATGGGCCAGGGCAGTGCGAAATCTTGAACTAGTCTAGCCGGTGGCTGAGTGTCCCGCTTCATGGGAAGAGGCTGCCAGGCTCGGCGGTTGTCTGTGCATAGCCTTTGGGAGGGGGCTGTGGTCGTGGACACAGAAGGCAGCGGCTGTGGCCGTGGACACAGAAGGCAGCGGCTGTGGCCGTGGACGCAGAAGGCAGCAGGATGTCTGAGTGGTGCGTCTCCATAGCAACCACATCAGTGCCGTGTGGCAGGACCTCTTTTCGCTGGCTTGCGCCTGGATGGAGACCGGAAGGAACAGCCATGCTGCCGTCAGCTGTCAAACACAGACCGACCAAGGCTTTGCAGATTACAGAAGTGCTTTCATATTCTGGCCACGAAATCAAGCAGGGGCCACAAGATTTCATTTCAGCGAACGGAAGATTTCAGGAAAGACTTTCTCAGAATCACGGCTGTATCACCTAGTACCATACTTTCCCCGGTGGTGATAGACAATAGTAGCACAAAATATTCATTTAGTCTCTGAAAGATTCCTAGCCTTCCCTGAATTCCTTGCACAAACCCCCATCTGCTCTGCATGAGTATAAGAAATCTACTACGTCCTGCCCGAGATGCTCTTCCTGAGAGCCGATCCAAGCATCCTGTGACTGGGAAGGTTGATGCCTGGGTTTTGCAGACTTCAGAAGGGTGAGCCTGGGCTCTAATCACTGTGCCATCTGTTAAAGATTCATTACAAGTAAACACATGAATGTACCTGGGCATGGAAGTTGCTATTTTTAGCCTAAACGGCAGGGGAGGTTTCTGCGTTATGTTCTGCTTTTTTGTTGTTGTTTTTTGTTTTTGTTTTTGTAACTTTTCACTCAGCTACGTACATTTTCATCATGGAAAAATTACTTTTGTGATTGATTATTCAGGAAAAAAAAAAGCAGGTTTCCACATGCAATTTTTTTTTTGGAGGGGGCGGGGGTTGTGGCGTCTTCCGTTTTGCTTTAGGGCATCCGTTTCATGCTTATAAAGTGTCCTATGGCTCCGCTTAGAATCTTCCAGTTGATGGTAATGGAAAATCTTCCTACGTTTTAAGTGGAGACTAAGTGCTTCCTCTGAATAGGTAATCACAGTGTAGATCGGAAAGAAGAATTATGCCCACAGTAAAACACTAATAAGCCTCAGAAACTATTTGCCATTGCTTTTTCAAGTCGCAATTGCCTTTTTGCATCAAAGAGCTAATGGCAGGAGTACACCGCTTACCCTTCAAATAAAAATGATAAAGAACTACAGAGTTTAATACACATATTTAGAAAAGTCGGAATAAATTCGCACATAAATCTAAAAACAAGCCGAACAGAAAAATAAATAAGTAAACTAGTGCGAAACTGAGATTTCTTTGTTTGAAGTTCTGGCTTGTAGCTGACCTGGTCCATTGGGTGCATGCTGGACGAGTTAGCTGTGGGAAGCAGGTCCTGGCGCTTTTCTAACGCTGTTTCTTATGAACTGTAACTTACACTTGAAATAGTACTAAATTCTGTCAGATGTTGTACAAAGCCAATACGAAAGAGACGGTTTTTAAATCATGCAAAGAGAAGCAGCTGTGTGGTGAAGGACCTGCTCACGTCGACCCCGAAGCTCTTAGAAAGGGTCATGGTTCCTTGACTCCTTCCTGCCCAATACCTCCTGAGTCCCTTGTGGCCGAAGCTGCGGGTCGTCTGCCTCTTTGCCGAATCCCGCTCTCCTTCTCAAGAGGGCACAGACTCTCTGTAACGTGGCCACGTTTTAGGGCAGCGTGGGCCTACCTACCATTTCCTGGGGGTGGCTCTTGCTTCCCTAAAGCCACCCTGAGGGGCCGGGTCCTCTCTCTAGACCTGAGTGCAGGAAAGGTGCCACCGCAGCCAACGAGGGATGTCCAAGAGCAGACTTGCTGGGTATTTGGCAACCACTGGTTTGCTTTTAGAAAACCCTTCAAGGAAGTAGAGGACAATCATTGTCCTGCCGCGATGCTAGGACTTGTGACAGCCCCCTGCAACCACGGGCACTTTAGGACGAGGAGCAAAATAAAGGATGGGAAAAGCCCAAGGAGATGCAAGAATAGGGAAAACAACTGTGTCCTTTTGACCTTGAAGAGCTTACAGGACTGTTGACTATGGTTTTCATATCAAAAGTGAGAGTCAACGGTGCAGGTCGATGAGCCACACTTTGCTGGGCCCCACTTCAAGAGTGGGGAGGCACCACTGAGCCCTGACGACAAAACATCCCGGGGGTCCGCGAGATCCTGAGAGGGGTTCTGAGCGTACAAGGTCACCGTCGCAACACTAACACTTGATTTGCTCTCTTTGTCTCAGAAAGGTATATATAGAAAGTGTTTTCCGAAGTGCCATGACTTTGCTGTCACAACAGACTACATGCAGGAGCAGATGTGAGCATCGGGGGCTTTTTCTTCAGCCAGGCACTGAAAACATTTTCAAGAATGTCCAACAAGGGCCACCTTACCAAGAAATGTTGTGTTCTGAGCTAATTTTCATAGGCATATGTTATTTATGTTATCATGTAATAGATTTCTCATTAATTGTAAATAAGTTAATAAATATTTAAAACCTTTTCTAAGCCCTAATTTCTAACACAACAAATACCAGCAGGTAAAGTAGACATAAACAAGAGCTTTTTGGAATTCTCAAGTATTTTTTAAGAGTGTAAAGTTGCCTTGAGACCAAAATATTTGAATATTGCACACCAGGCATATGCTTTTTAAATTGGTGAGTGCTGTGAAGTGTGTAAACCTGGTGATTCACAGACCTGTACCCCTGCGGATAAAAATGTATGTTTATCAAAAATAAAAAATTAAAAAAAAAATCTTAGAGGTTGTTTATAGTAGCTTGAGATCCTCATTTAACACAAAAACATTAACACCAAGATTAAGACATTTGTCCAAGTTTTCAGGGCTACCTACTGCTGTCTAGGACCCAGAGTGTGCTGATCTGGCTTCCAAGTCTACATTCTCCAGGTACCACTGTTACCGTTGGTGAAGATACTGGCGTTAGAGCCTGCTATAGTTTGGGGGACGTTGGCTGGATGTTATCTTATCTCCTTGTCGTTCATAGAACCTAGTGTGTCATTATTCCAACACGGAAGAGTCACTTCTGTGTGTGTGTGTGTGTGTTTTTTAAGATTTTATTTATTTATTTGACAGACAGAGATCACAAGTAGGCAGAGAAGCAGGCAGAGAAAGGGGGGAGCAGGTTCCCCGCTGAACAGAGAGCCCAATGGGGGGCTCGATCCCAGGACCTCGAGATCATGACCTGAGCTGAAGGCAGAGGCTTTAACCCACTGAGCCACCCAGGCGCCCCCGAATACAGTGTTTGATAAGTATGTATCAAAACAAAACCAGAACAACTGGCAAATGTATAGGATCCATGACACGTAAAAGAAGAAAGGAGAATTTTAATGCAGGAGGTTCCAGGGTTAAGTTCTGGAACATTTTTTTCAGTGTAGAAGATGAACGTTCCGGATTTAAGATTCCAAAGGGAGAAAATGTCCCAATTAGGAGACACTGCAGTCAAGCTAAAGAACGAATTTCCATGAAGCATCTCCTGGAGTAGTGTTGGGAAAAGACACAGTAGCAGACAGAGCATAAAAATTACTTCATTTCCATCACTTTTGTATCTTCTTCGAACTTGTGTTTCTATAGCACATGAGAAAGTGGCTTGAAGCCATTGAGTGGGTTTTCTTATTTTAAATTTTTAAAAAAGATTTTAGTGATTTATTTTTGAGAGAGGGAGAGAGAAGGAGAGCATATAGGAGCACAAGCAGGGGGAGCCAGATGCGGGGCTCGATCCCAGGACCCCAGAATCAGGACCTGAGCTGAAGGCAGATGCTTAACCGACTGAGCCACCCAATCACCCCAATGGAGTGACTTTTCTCCTGTGCTGTATTCCTCAGGAAGCCTCACTGACTTTCCTGGTTCACAGCTCTTCCCACCAGGTGAGCCTTGGCCTTTAAGAGCTCTGCATAAGAAATAACCTAGATGTCCATCAACAGATGAATGGATCAAGAAGACGTGGTATATATACACAATGGAATACTATGCAGCCATCAAAAGAAATGAAATCTTGCCATTTGCGACAACATGGATGGAACTAGAGCGTATCATGCTTAGTGAAATAAGTCAAGCAGAGAAAGACAACTATCATATGATCTCCCTGATATGAGGAAGTGGTGATGCAACATGGGGGCTTAAGTGGGTATGAGAAGAATCAATGAAAGAATCTGGGATTGAGAGGGAGACAAACCATAAGTGACTCTCAATCTCACAAAACAAACCGAGGGTTGCTGGGGGGAGGGGGTTTGGGAGAAGGGGGTGGGATTAAGGACATTGGGGAGGGTATGTGCTTTGGTGAGTGCTGTGAAGTGTGTAAACTGGTGATTCACAGACCTGTACCCCTGGGGATAAAAATATATGTTTATAAAAAATAAAAAATTATAAATAAAAAAAAAAAGAAATAGTGGTTTTCAGTCACAAAAGTATTTTGCAAAGTTCTAGAAGGCATATCAGTTCTCCAAGTGTTGTGTCTGGTGAGAAAACTGAGGTGCATGACGTCTTTTAAAATGCAGGACAACTTTTATAAGCTTAATTCTGATACAGGGTCATAGTAACTTGATTTAACCCTGAAATCTATGTGATTGCAAATGCTTTTCTTAAACCTCTAAGAATAGTATGTTACTAAAAACCTTCCATTTTTTCTAATAGTCATATAGATGTACTGCTGTATAACTAGATTTGGAGAAATAGTACAATTCTTTCTTTCTGGAGGAAAAAAAAGGTATGTTCCTTTATTATCTTTTGATTTCTAAAAATAAGCTGGAATGAAATGTCATGTACCTTTGGAATTCATTTTATAAATACACTTGGTAACTAGGAAACTCACATTGTCATTATTTATAATCTAGGAATTCTTTCCATGGTAACTGTTATAAGGTCACAATTATGAAACCACAATGGAGGCTAAGAGGCTATTTAAGAATTTACCCAAAAAAAGCCTATCCCCAGGAGGCAGTGAGGTCTGATGTCCGGATCACTGGTGAACGAGGTGGGGGCTCCTGGGGTTAGGCAAGTGGTTACACCTGCCGTTCCATTCGGTCTACTCTACTGCGGACCTTCTTTTGGTCATCAGATCTTGACAACCATACCAGCTCTCATTCTGCAGGCTTGGAGATGCTGCCTGACTTTGATAATGTTTTGTCCTGCCTGGGAAACCATGGGTGGGTGAACTATGTTGTTACGTAATGGAGCTGCCGAAGCCCAGAGACATAGGAGGCAGCCTCTGTCTGAGGTTTGACCTCCACAAGTTTAAGTATGGTCCTCACCACGTCGCAGAGCCTTGCTAGGCTGCTCCTGAGGAAGCCCACGGTCAGGCCCCAAGAAACAAGTGCCTCAGGTCAGCTTTGCTCCAGTTGCACAAGAGATGGAACTGAGCTCCTAACAAGACACACAAATACCATTTGCTCCAAGATCCTTCACAGTTGGTCCATCCTAGTGGGGCACCCAACCTCCTTTGCAGTGCCAACATCCACCTGACCCCTCCCAGGCATAGAGAGGAGGCTGCCCTAGGCCAGTGGGATGATAGCAGGAAGATCCAGGGGTCTACATCTGATGGGAAAGTTTTGTTTTTCTTAAAACAAATCTTTACGAGGAGAACTTACCCCATTTTGTCAAGGAGAACTTACCCCATTTTGTCCATAATGGTAAGGGAAAACGTAGGTGTTATCGAATGGTACAAAGAAAAGTGATGTGGATTAAGAATTTAGAGTATGAAATTCATTAAAATAAAACTGTCATCAATGGCAGAGGGTCATACAATTTTTGAAACGTCTTCCTGGGGGTAAATCCCAGGGTTCATAAGATTCGCTCACACAATTCTGTAAAATGAGCAGCAGCTCCCTGACCCGGCTTGACCCCGCTGGAGTTTATTATTCAAAGGACATCAAAAAGCAGTTTAAATAAATTAACAATATGAAGAAAGGGAAGTTAGCAACACCTGACTTAGAATGAGGTAACAACGTGTAGAAATGGGATGCTATTTCGTTTTAGTCTTTCAGGCTGGCAGGGACTGAAGAGTCAATATTTCACGACGTATACGGATGTTGGACCATGGATGTCTTATCTGCTCTTGGTAGGAGTGAAAACTTGCAGAGGCTGTCTGGAGAGCATCTTGGGAATATCCCACAAAACAAAAGATGTATTTACTTTGACAAGCCAGTTTCACCTTGGGACCTTGTTTATTCTCACGTCTGTGTGAAAGGTTTACTTTGTAGCATTGTTTGAAATCCTAACTGTGCAAACTCTATAAATGTCCATCAATAGGGAATTGATTAGTTAAATTATGGTACATCTAGAAAGCAGAGCTATTTTTAAAAAATAAGATAGCTAAATCAATGCAAATATGGAAATTTATTCAAGATATGTTTTAATTTGTTAAAAGACGCACAACAAGGCAAGGAATACATTCTCATCTCTACCATAAGACAAAGAAAAGAAAATATATTTGTAAGTGTTCACAACCTGGAAACTTCTGAAAGATACATAAGAAACTGTCAGTGCTGGTTTCTTCCAAAGATAATGAATGTATGGAAAAAAAAAAAAAAAAGGTTGATTTATCTACTTGACTCAGGGGAGAAGTATACAATATACATGTGTTTCTGTTAATTGTAAAACTAATTAAAGTTGCCCATTTACTGATGAAGCGTGCCAGGGTGTAGGAGACAAATCTCAAGAACTATACAGATCACTTAGTGTTACTACTTAGTAAGTAGCCAAATGAAACTATTCAGGGTATCTGTATATAGAAAACTATACACATGCCCACCGAAGATTTATTTGTAATAGCACAACAATTTTATAAATGAAATAAGACAATTAATTTTGGCCACAATAAAGTAATTGGGACTAGCATAACCCTACAGGACTGGAGAGAACCGAAGAAGCAACTATTTTCAGCTGTGTAGGAGTGGGTTCCCCGAGAAGAGAGACGTGGTAGTCCTGGGCCAACCCAGCTTTCGTGGACCAAAGGCGGGGACGTGGAGCCCCAGGGAAGTGGGGTCGGGGGCTGCCCGCGGGCTGGGGTTTGTGGACGGGATGCAGGAGAGCAGGGATGTGTGCCGCGTGAGAGCACCAGTGAGTGCACGTGTCCTTGCACAGCTGTGGGCACATATGACGCCAGGCCCCGGCAGCGGGGACCCTGCGGCCCAGGAAACAGCAGTTCTGGGAAGCTGTGAGCCACAGGAGAGAAGGCACCCCTCGGGAGATCAGGGCAATTGGTCACCACCCAGGAAAGGCCACGTCTTGAAGACGGCTGCTCTCGTCCTGCCTCAGCAGATTATAAAGCGAACCTTGGAAGGACCCATCCGAGTGGGCCGTCGACGCGATGTGCTACGCAGCGTCTTGAAATGGTGCTGCTGGAGAAGACTATTGAGTAAAAGATGCCGTCTTCGTCGGCTTGGGCCTCCCCAAGAAAGTCCCACGGGTTGGGTGGGTTAAACAGCAAACATCTCCTTCTCCGGGTTCTGGACGCCGGAAGTCTGAGGTCAGGGTGCCAGGCCGGCCAGGTTCTGTCCTCACATGGCCTTTCCTCGGTGCGTGCAAGCGGAGGAAGGGTCTCCCATCTCTTCCTCTGCTGACAAGGGCGTGACTCTCCTCACTGCGCTCTGCCCCAGGACCTCCTCCAACCCCAGTCGCCCCCCACGGGCCTCGCTCCCCACATCGTCACACGGGGACGCAGGGCTCCTGCGCATTAACTTTGAGAGGACATACTCAACCATAGATAGTCACTGTATTAAGTAAATAAAGTGTGTGTGTGTGTGTGTGTGTGTGCGCGCGCGCGCGCATGACAGGGAGATCTGGAAATATGTAGCTTGAAATGCCAATAATGTTTATGTCTGTAGGTTCTCTAAGGTCATGCTCAGGAATGTTCCAGAAAGCACCTCTTGTCTCCTTTGGGGTCTTCACAAATGTTATTTCTTCTGCCAGGATGACTGTGTCCTCATTAGTCATTCGACAATGATATTAAAACCACAGTGAGATACCATCTCACAACCAGTGGCAAAGCTCATTTAAAAGTCTGTCAAATAATGGTGAGGATTTGACTCCTGAAAATTCATATGTTGCTGGTGGGAGCATAGAATGGGACCCCGGTGGAAAAATACTCGGTGGCTTTTTAAAAACTGAACATCTATCTATGGGATAAACCAACCAGTCTAGTCCCCAGAGAAAGGAAGCCGATGACCACAGTAAGATGTATACAAAAATATTTATGAAAGAGGCATCCAGAACCACCCGAACCTGGAAATGGTGGGAATCCGCTTCTGCGCCCGGGATCCCATCAGCCTGCAGGGGGGGGCTCGGGGACCTGGAGGGCTGGGGGCTCTCGGGTTCGTTATTATCTGGCTTCCTGCACTACTAAGGTTGTTTAGCATGTACACATACCCAATTTGAAAGTGTTCAACTAGATCCGAGTTGCCCATAGCGGGATGGCGCATGCCAGGATTTAAATAAGGAAAATCTTTCAATATCATACCAAGTCTGCAAGCCAATTTTGGATTCTCTTCGAATCAGCAAATTCATGTTTAGAAATGTATCTGAGGGATAATGAGACTGTCCTGTAGGGAACTATTTATAAGAGCAAAAACTCAGAAGCAGTTTAAATATCCAGCCACAGGGGTGTGGTTGTATCAATCATGGTCTATCCCTTCAAGCAGGCTCTTGTGGCCGCTCGGCTCATGCTGGAGGAGAACATCCAGCAGCACACGACCAAGTTCTCTGAGCGGCGTTACAGGAAACAGGTGCATTCTTCTGTGACATCTGGGAGGCTGTGCCGAACATTGCTAATACTGCCTGTGCCCTAATTTCCTAGAAGGACACTTCCGAATTCTCCGAAAGGCTCCTCTCCTGCCTTAGTTCTTGAGAAACAGTGGCCTGACAATGTGGGCTCGTGGGACTGGTTCGTCTGCAGCCTCGGTGATCTGTAGCCGGAGCCCTACCGGGCCAGCCCCAGCCCTGCCTGTCCCCGGAGCTGTTCTCCGCCCTGCTCGGGGCCTTTAACCCCCACAACGCTGCTCGCTGTTGCTAACCCTGCGGTGATGTGTTGAGTGTCTGAGTCCCTTGCCACCCTCGTCAGTCTGAGGCTGGGGCTCTATCTCGACCACCGCTGTGTGCCCTTGGGCCGCACCGCACAGCCGGCAGGTGATAAGCACACGGCACATGGTCCAGCGAGTGATGGAGGACAGAAGAGAGCAGAGCTGGACCCGGGTGGCGGGGGCGTGAGGGCTGAACCCACAGCTGCAGTCAGTGCGGCAGCGTCCAGAACTCTAGCCCACTGGCCTTCCTCACCAGCTCTTCTGACCCCTTCTGACCCCAAGGGTGATGGATGTCCTCCGATTTGTTGTACTCAGTAGGATTTGGCCGGCCTTATTGGGCCACCCCATGTCCCTAGAACAGTGTCTGGCACATTTTTGGTGTTCAGTAATCATTCTTTGAGAAACTGAAATTAGCCTGTTTTGAGCACTAACCGAGCGTCCAGATTCGGTCCCCTCCTCTGTGCGGACGCTGGGTGCTTGCTGACTGGTGCTCGGTCAGGAAGGTGCCGGTCTGCACACGGTCTCCTGTCCCTCTGGCTTCTGCAGGGACGTCACTTGTGCCCCACGCGACCTCTGCCTGTACCAAAGCCCGTGGCTGGCCAACTTCTGCTTTATCCTTTCACAGCTGTGGTCCAGGCGAATGAGCCATCTTGACCCTTGTTGGTCCTACAGAATCCTTGGGGACCCACGGTGCTATGCATGGAGGTCTGGGGGTAGCTTTTGGCTCACCTCATGGCTGGCCCCTCAGGCAGAATCAATGTTTTCCAACATCACCTGGCAGTATGTGGGAACTTCGGGGCCTAGAGTCTGTCTGATTGATCATGTTGAACCCCCACTGGGATATGGGATTCCAGTGCCTGGGGCTCGGTGTGGGACAGTAGTCCTTACGATGGTCCAGATCCAAGCTAGAAGAAGGAACAGGCGTGTTGAAGGTAGAAAAACAGGTGTTAGAACCTATACTTCTTTTGCCCTTAAGTTACGTGTTAAGTTAAGACGAGGAATTATTCGTTCCCACAAATTCCGACGGCGTGAACGCTGTGATGAGGTGGAGGTTGTAGTCTCCCTTAAGGCTCCCCTGTAGTAATCGTGTTTAGATATTCCAAGTGGACGGAAGAGAGAGGAACGGACGTCGCCATCTTCCCGTGTGAGTGTGAGAGCGCAGGCGCGGTTGTGCATGTGTGAGTGTGTGTGTGTGTGTGTGTGTGCGCGCACCCGGGCGCGTGTGCATGCGAGGATGGAGGTGCGGTCGAGACCACCCCACAGGTACAGAACCGGAGGAGAGGACATTTTGAGATGCTCACTTTTTATTTTTTTAAAAAAGATTTTTATTTATTTATTTATTTGGCAGAGATCACAAGTAGGCAGAGAGGCAGCAGAGAGAGAGAGGAGGAAGCAGGCTCCCTGCTGAGCAGAGAACCCAATGCGGGACTCGATCCCAGGACCCTGAGATCATGACCTGAGCCAAAGGCAGACACTTTAACCCACTGAGCCACCCAGGCGCCCTGATGCTCACTTTTTAAAGCATTCCTCCATGAAGGCCAAAAAACCAGCACAACACAAACTACCAAGCAGCAGAAAATTAAAGGAATCTAACAGGCAAGACACTAGCATCCCCCCCCCCCCACGACAACAAAAACGGTCAGAAAAGGTATGCATCTCGCCAATAAACCCTATTACTCTCTGTAGTCACAGATTTAACTTAAAGCAGGTAAAGCGACTTGAGAAATTAAGGCCGATGTGGCGCTGATCGGAGGGGCCCGGCGGCTGTACCGCGTCAGCTTCTCTGATGAAACTGAAGAACTGGGGGAGTGCGGAGGTAACAGATATGCCGGTGGTCAGCAAGCAAGGACACCTTCCCGTGTGCCCTTGGGCGTGAAGCCCGGCTCCCGCCGACTCAGCTGCTCCGGCTGCGTGCCCTGTGCACGCAGAGGAAGAGGGTCCCAGCCCAGAACAGAAATAAAGGAGGACTGTGTTGCTTCTGTTGTCTCTTCTGGACTTCCACTGGTAATCTCTCTCTCTCTCTCTCTCTCTCTCTCTCTCTGGACCCACACGCACATACATATGTCCATGTGTTATGCATATATAACATATATGCCTTTTATAGAGCTGGGTATATGATGTGCTTTACAATTCCCAAATATTCTCACATACACTGCTTATTTTTTATTTTTTTCCAAATGCTTAATTTGGAAGATACGGCAGGTGCCAATTTATTTGTTACTTAGAACTCACCAACTAGTAAGAGCAACATCGCTAGGAACGTATTACGCGGCATTAAAAAGGAAGTAACAATCAGGCGGAGAAGAATAACACAGAATGAAAGGAAAATTAGAAATCTTTTCAGATAAATAAGACTGAGGATGTCAGAAGGTTTGACCAAAAAAGGCAATACCTAAGAATTCAAAGGTTTTAAAATTCTCACCGCCTACTGAGAGGAAACCATAGGAAACACCGGTTTTGTTTTCCCGGCAGAACACTGAGACACGGGGCAACTGAGAGCTATTTTAAGGAGACAGGACCCGTAGGCATCTGACTCCCAGTTCAAACCTGGTCTCAGGATTGGGGCATTCGCACTCTTCCAGCAGATCCTGGAGTGGGACTCGATGCTCAAGAACTGGTCACTGGTTTAGGCGAACCTACTCCTTAAAGAGGGCATCCAGTTGAGTCTCGAGAACCTAGTGCATCATTGCAATGCTGTAAAATGTCTTCCAGCTCCAAGAAAATCTACAAGACTCTGTTGCGTGCAGCTGAGTTAGGGTTAAGGCGATGGGTATTGCTTGCAACAATGGCCAAAGAGATTGGGTTGGGACCTCTACATTCTAATTTGTGGCAGATAAATAGACAATGCACTGAGAAAAATGTAAATGTTCCAATGGCAAGAAATGCTTATCTTGTCTGGGCCTCACTGATGTCTGAGGCATGGAAGCATTCACAAGCTGGACATAGGCAGACTGCGGTCGTCTGTGGGACAGACAGAGGATTTGTCCACCTATAACACTGGGACACACGGCCTTAGGGAGGATGACTGTGCCATCCCACACCAGACAGGGAAGTGCCTCCAGTGGAGCATGTCACTGTGCAGAAACTGGGATGGGTGACCCGAAGCTGTGGGGTGTCCTCTAACAGGATGTGCAGACACAGAAAACTTAGCACACTTGCCCAAAGGCTTGCTGCTCCCAGACTGGGAAGAATTCACGACACAAAGGCAGGTTTCTGGCTCATTCTCTGCTCCAGGCACTCCACAAGCCACACACTCTCAGCTGGTAACCTGGCGGCAGGTGTCCATCCGGAATAATGGGCGCTCACGCTCTCCCATTGTGGAAGTGCTTCCCCGAGCCCCCCCACCAGCAGTCCTAACTCGGCCATCATTCCAGGTCTTTCCATATCTGCCAGTTAACTCCAGCCCGACTCCTCCCGGGGCGGCAGACTTAAATGGATGCATGCTGGGGCCATTCTTTCTCTGGAAACACATTTTTATGCCCAGCGCGCCGGAAGTCGATTCTTACTTGATTTGTTATTTTGTTCAACACAGTTTAGAAGGAGCCCTTGGACGCATGAAAGTGATCTCCACTGGACAGGGAGCTCCTTCAAGAGGCAGTCTCCGTGAAGAGCTCCGGTAGCCGGCACCATCGCCCCGGAGAGGAGTGCCTGTTGCTTGCAAACTCCCTCTTTTCATCTTTTCAGAATTCCATCATTTCCATCATCTACAGAAACGCGCTGGCTCATTCATTGTGCTTTTCTCTCCACATCACTCATAGCGCTGAGAATCAAATTCTGTTCCTCTTCTGTTTTACAAATACTTTAAATTTATTTTTGTAGTAGGTATCAAAGTCCTTTAAAATGTCTATTTTAATGTAGCAGGAATCTAGTTCATGACATAACTTGACAGGACTTCAAGTTCTAATAGCTTTATGATAATCCAGTGTTCATTCTCTAAAGAAAATAAGACAGTCTATTGACGAAGTATTTATACCAATTTGCCCAGTGTGCTCCAGGGTGATATAATGGTCCATTACAGCAGGACACTTGAAAAAAGCAATAAAATGGGGTCACAGCTCTGAAAATAAAACCAGAGAACAAAATCCAGCAGGAAATAAGCAGCACCGGAGCTTCTGTTGTGTCACATGGTGAGGGTAGTACCTGAACGGTTTGCTTTTTCACTTCCAGTTTTTCAGGATTCTCTCTCTCTGCCCCACCTTCCCCTCGCTCCCTCTCCACCAAATAAATAAATAAAATCTTTTAAAAAATGATGCTTCGTTTATCACCAGTGAGAGTCTGTCCGTAGCCGCAGGAGAGTGAAAACCTGACAGTGTGGTTCTGGAAGACCTGTTCACCATCCCGTCACAACTCTTCAGCCCACTGTGCAATACGGATCATGCGTCCACACCTCTGTGTTCTTAGAACTCAGAGCCTCTGGCCCGGGAGTGAAGGACGCCCCTGCTCCCCAGGACCCCCAGGACCTCTCTCTCTCGCACTCCCCGGTCACCCCGGCTGCACCCCCACCCAGGCAGGGACAGGAGCTTCGGGCAGCCTGGCCCCGGGGGCTTCTTCTTATCCCGAACTCCCATCTCCCTCCTGGTGTCCATTTTGTGCCCATGTGGCCGTAGGACACGTGCTCAACCCGCTTCCACTTCAGAGGGCTCATGTGGCTGACACAACTCTCAAAACATTTTTCCCGATTCCTTCCTCTCTGTCCATGGAAGGACTCAAAATGCCCCTGAGACAGGTTAGTCTGAAATCTGAACATGCCTCCATAGAAGGTTCCGTGCAGGAGACCCCCCTCTACTCCCACTGTCGGTGGGCAAAGGCGTGCATGTGATTTTGTCTCTGCCAACCGGCTGTGGCTGCCGGGTCTGACCTGGGAGCAGAGTCAGACGCTCTCTGTGTGTCCTTGACCCTGCCTCAGTGTCTCCCTTCCTCTCTCTGTCTCTGTCTCTGCTTCTCTCTGGAGAGGCAACACCGAGGTTGCAACAAAGAGGAACTCTGTTGGAGCTGCTCTCCTGGACCACAGTGGAAGGCATATTGTGAGAAGTTGTTCCTGGGAGCTTCATGCCAAGCCTGGGATGAAACTACTTCATTGGTTCTGCAAATTCTGCAATATGCTATCAATAAATTCATTTACTTTATGGACATCAACAGGAAACTAGTTTCTAGTATTTACAAGGAAGGACTCCAACCAGTAATTCTGTCTAGGGGAGAGCTTCCCAAACTCTCTGTTCATGGCCTCCTAAACTCCTCAGTGTTTTTCATCACATGCTGAGACCAAAAGAAATACCTGACAGTATATGTTTACTAAATACATATGTGTACTTAAAATTTATCAACCAGGTTCAAACAGGTGAGTATTTATATCCTAACAATTTAGTTGTCATTTGAAAAAACGATCAAGATCTAGTGAAAGCAAAACTATGTCTTTCACTCTTAAATAGGCACAGTCACTTTGCAAGGGGCGTGCACACCTGCTGGCCACCGTGCCACATGTTTCATCTGGGACTGGATGGAACACAACACCCGTCTTTCCTGTTCACATTGATGTACCCACATAACTTGCTTTTTAACATCGCAATAGCCAATATTCTGACTCTACTGAGATATGATGTCATCAAATGAAGAGTAACATAAGGTGATACAGCGATTGAATCACTTGGAGCTGATGGTTCATGAGATGGCCAACAGATGTGGATCGTGGCCCTATGTCCCTCAAATGTGTAAACTATCCTGTGTCCCCTGTGTTTCCTATGGCTCCCCCAGGGCCATCTCGGCATGGAGTTTGAGAACAATGGCTCTAGGATAATATAAGTAGTCATCAAAATATGTGATAGATGATAATGTATAAAGTAGGATTCCTTCACTTATTCAACAAGCACGTACAGAGCGCCGGTGTGCCCGAGGCTATCCTGGCAGCCAGGATGTAAAGATACCTAGTTCCTCATTGCAGAACCTTGGAGATCACTGAGAAAACAGCCATCTGCATAATCAAAAATACAGTGGAATTTTTATGTTTATGGAGGCATGTGAAAAATGCATTGGGAACACAGGAAAAAAAGAACCACACTCTGCATGAGAATCAAGAAGAGATTTATCAAAAAAACTACACTTGGGAAGAGACATAAAGAATGGGCAGGACATCTGCCTGTTGGGAAGACGGAAGGAGGGCATTCGGGGTGGGGAGGAGGAGATGCTGGAGTCCGAAGTCATAAGGAAGGGGAGTGATGTGTTCTGGGTTCACAGCTTGAGTCAAGAGAGGGAGAGGCAGCAGCTGAGGCTGAAAATGTCAACAGGTCAACAGGGGTGAGCCGGCAGGGGAGCTGACCTGCCAGGTTCCGGGGGATCAGCTGGGGATGCTGAGTGTGGTGAGAGCACTGTGAGCAGGACGGTGCCCTCTCGTCCTCATGGAGGAATGATGGCTGGGGACCGTTCGGCATCTGGGAGCTGGGGGGACGGAGAGGGGGAGACAGGACGCCATATGAAAGCCACGAGATTATTAAGGAAGCGTGATATGGATCAATCACCAAAAGCAGAGAAACCAATGGGGCTTACTTTTTTTTTTCTACTTGAGAGGGCAGACAGATGCTGAACAAGCAGGAGAGGTCAGTGCTAGGTGGTGGGACCGCAGTCAGATGGCTAGGCATGGCCTCCCCAGCCCTGTGACACTTCACAGAACACCCCAGGGAGGCAGGGGAACGGAGCACAGGTGCACCTTGGGAGGAGCATCACCGTGATTCTTACTTGGGCCTGATTTTCTCCCCAAGGGGACTTTTGACTATGTCTGCTGACAGTTTTGTTCATTGTAAAAGAGAATGGGGGCTTAGAACTAGAGGGTAGACCCTGAGGAGGCCAATAACCATCCTAGCATGCACAGAACACCCCTGTCAACGAGGGCTTATCGAGCCCCAACTGTGAGTAGTGCTGAGGGGAGAACCCTGGACAGAGAGAGACTAGTGTCACTTGTGAGTCCTGAGCCGTGGAGAGACGGCGTGTCTGAAATGATGATATGTCCGTAGAGACTAAAAAGCAATGGCTGTACTTACAAAAGTGTGTATTTGCAAAAGCAGTAGAATCCACAGAGTTAGGATTCCGGGCAAGCTCTAGGGAGAAGGCTGCCTTTAGGACAATGCTCAGGTCTCTTTGAAGAGCTGTTGGGCATAGGGTGGGGGCCCTTCAGCACAGCAGGGAGCTCCCAGGGCAGCCTGGGACCAGGTGAAGATGAAGCTCATCCTCTTGGAATTCCTTGTGCCCAGCAGGAGCTCGATGTCTGCTGAATGACTGAAAACTGACTTTGAAGGTGTTTGAAGGTCCTGGGGAGAGCGATGCATCCATCACGTCTCTCTTCCGCATGTCCTTGATTAAAGGAAAAGTTGTATTGATACACTCGTGTACTTGTCTATCTTCAGCCTCTTCCCTCTAGAACGGGGGGCTCCACGGCTGTGGGGAGCTCGTCGACCTTCTCGGTTGCCGACCACCGAGCCGGTGCTCCCCGCATCGCCGCAGGATGAGCGAAGGCGGACATCCATGCACGTGGGCACACGTGCACAGACGCAGAAGAAACTGTGGATGGAGCTCGGTCAAGTTTCAAGACAGAAAAAGAAATGCTTGAGCAGGTGTCGCATATGTGCTGGGCACAGTCTTTTGGGAAAATAAGAGCTCCGAGGAGAGCAGAGCGCCGGGTCCTGGAAACTCAACTGAGCTCGAGAAATACCCAGGAGGAAACATACAAAGTCTGGGAAGGAGTTAAAGAAGGAGCGGTCAGAGGTAGGGATAGAAGGAAAAAGCAACAGAAACGGGCCGGAGAGTGAGGGAGCCCAGCCGGGAAGGAGTGAGCGCGGCAGAGGGGAGAGCTCCCCCAGGGAGCCGCCACACAGCTCAGCACCAGCAAGGGGAGGCGCTGCTCAACCTGCCAGGGGGAGACCCTCGGCCACAGGCAGAAAGGTTGTTTGTTCTAAGCTCGAGACCTCTCGTCCATCACGACTGTCACCTGACTGCTTGGACCCTCCAGGACCCGCCTGACTCCCCCCGCCGGCAGCCCCTCCTTGCTCTCCCCACCGAGTCTTGGGCTCCTGCCCTCCTGTCTTGATCCAGCCTGTCTCTGCAGGGTCCTTCCTCTTCCTGGGGGGCCGCCCCTCTGCCCGGTGGGCCCTGGGGCACCTGCGCTCATCCCTCCCCAGGGCTCCCTGGCCGGGTCCCGCAGCGCTGGCACGCGGAGGCACGTGAGTGTTCTGGAAAAGTCCGGGAGTTCGCAGCGTAGGAGAACCCACACCAGCGTGGATAAGGTAAGGGAAGGCTGGAAAGAGGGAATCAGAGACATGAAAACCACTTTCGGGGAGTGTGATTCTTTCAGAAAGCAAAGTGCCAAGATTCGATTTCTCCCGAATAGGTTATCCTACGGTCCATTGTCCTCCATCCTGGGCTCCGAGAGAAGCATCCAGAACCCTGCGCCAGTGCCTGACCCGACACCGACTCTATTTCAAGAGCCGGGGTGAAGCGCAAGCCCGATGACTGCCCACGGGCCACGCTCGGGGCGATGAGCCCCCCCCCCCCCCCCCCGCAGAGGGTCAGCGAAAGCCCCCGGCGGCCCGGCTCGGAGGGGAGCGCCTGTGAGCGAGCGGTGCACACAGCTCCTTACCCCGGGGAGGTTGGGCCCCCAGCAGGTGTTTATGGAGCATTTGTCCAAAGGATAAATGACTGACTTTGCGAATGAAAGGACCGGCTGTAGAGAGGTGCGGTCACTTGCCAGCGGTCTCCCAGCCACTCCGTAAAGAGCAGGGCTCTGTCCCCAGCTCCGAGTTCTGCTCGGGTTTGCCGGCCCCCGCTAGGTGCTGGCCGTCCAGGCACGACAGCTTCCTGTCCGCAGGCTCACTACCTGCCCTGTGCAGAACAGGGTTTAAGGTTTCACCCCGAATCTCCTGCCCACCCTCCAAGTCTGGTGATTATGGGAGATGCATGTGCTCTCCAGAGGGTCCTTGGAAACCTGACGGGTCAGGTGCTGGGTCTTCAGGAGGAGACACCGGACCCTCCCTCTCCCCAGGCTGCCTCTTCTGTTCTTTCTTACGAATCCCGGGATCAATAAATAGCCATCTCCCATCCGGTACCGGTTTTCGCCTTCTCACAGATAAGAGATGATTTCCTGGGTCTATTGATTTGGGATTCTTGAGAACTGAGCGAGTGTCCCCGTGTGTGTGGGAGTGTGAAGTGACTGTGTGTAGGAGAGTGGCAAGTGTATTTGGAACGACAGGCAGCTGAGCACCCTGTTTTTCATATACGCCTCGCAAGCATCAACTCCATATTACAATTTCAGTGCTCACACTGCTCCGATCAAAGATTCCTTGTTATTTAAGCATAGTGAAGCCCCTGTGCATGCGGTTAGAGAAAGCCTGTCATCCTATGAGCCTCATAAAAATGATATAAATGAAGTATAGAAAATGTTCTGCAGGGAACAGTCTCAGGCTGGTCCCTTTAGGGATGATTGAGATGAATTAATAGGTCTCTTTCATGTCTCATTTATAGGATTCTAATTATAGGGCTGCTCCATTCCCGGGGTTCGCTTCATCTGCCGACATCGCGGGCCGAGCCTGAGACCCTGGCGCCCCGCCATCCCGCCTCCACCCTCTGAATCCCTTTTAGGAGACGTTTGGTAAATCGCAGACTTCTCCCCAGCACGGCTCTACATTTCACAGAGAAGGAAGGAATCCGAGAGAGGACCGTTTTCTGTGATGAGCATAGAAACGAAACAAAACAAAACTTAGCGTGGGCAAGTGGAGGGCGATGATGACGGTTTCTCGGTGGACTCTCCGACCCCGTTCATTGGTTGTGAGTGGCTGTGACGTATCACATTCCCAGTAACGACTGAGGCAAACACCTAGTGTCATCACAGAGGACGGAGTGCCTATCATCTAAGACGGTTGGTAGCCTTTGCCCCTACTGAACTCACCAGATTTCAGAACAATCAAGAAGGGGCCTTGCAAACCACATGGTTCTCTGGCTTGCCCTTAGGGGTAGGCAAGCACATGGGGAATGCACAGGCAAATTCAGGATGTCCTAGGGCAGATACGGCACAGTCTGGAAGAGCTTCTGAAGCCCGGAGAGTTTGCTCTTTGCATCTGTCCAACCAAACAGCACAGGAGACAACCTGGCAGGCAGATCAACAGCTTGGAGCAGGAGGCAGCCCTCCTAGATGTCTTATTCCAGATGCTGGATCCCTAGGAATGTGCTGCTCCAGGTTCCACAGAGCTCCTCTGCAGAGCTGTGTGTGTGTGTGTGTGTGTGTGTGTGTGTACGGGCAGGGGGCGTGGTGGTGCGAGGGGAGAGTGGGGTGGCTGGACAGGGTGTGGGGGGGCCTTTCTGCACCGGGGTTACCTTGTCTGTGTCCTGCTTTCACTTAGTGGTGTTTTGAGACCTGTGGCCGGGTGACCACATGTGTCTTTCACCTGCATGGTCTTTGTTTCCATACTAGCTCTCAACCGGTTTGATTTCCTCAAATACGGGAGCGCTGGGGGGGGGATGGGGGGGCTGGCAGACATAAATATTCAGCCTGGAAAATGCGCACTAATCAAACGATTTCCCGATGTCGTTTGCATATTTTGGTAAGGAACCGATGAAATTAACTCACCAGGCAATGTTTGCTTGTGCAC
This sequence comes from Mustela nigripes, assembly GCF_022355385.1. Classification (NCBI taxonomy): domain Eukaryota; kingdom Metazoa; phylum Chordata; class Mammalia; order Carnivora; family Mustelidae; genus Mustela; species Mustela nigripes. Next base: position 81,920,706 of record NC_081571.1, on the reverse strand, counting down.
TTCTCATCACTCGAGAATTTTTAACTAGCGTGCTGAATGAAATATGTTTTATTACACAAAGACAGTACATTCAGGGGGGTATCTCTGTCTAACATGTACCCAGACCTACCGACCAAGGAGAGAAAACAAACATTCCCGTAGAATAGTTTTGAGTGTGTTTGAAGCTCGGCGTGGCTGCCCCGGCCCACACAAGCAGACTGTCGCAGCGACGGAAGATAGAATCCGCAGAACAGGGTCGGAATTATGCTTGTCATTCATAACGAACCTCATTATACAAGGGGTCTCATCCTATCAGGCAGCCCTGCCGTTTACAGTCTTATTGCTATTCAGCTCTGAACAATGACAAAGAAAAAATCCCCTACCCTGTGTCAGAGCTAATCTTTTCTAATGCTCACAGTTTTGTATTGTTTGTATATTTCCCTCAAAGTGAATTTCTCTGCCTTGTTCTTCCTGCCCAGCAGCCTGGATCTCTCACCTTTTCCGTGGTTCATGTGTCTTTTCCTTCTCTTAAGAAAAGCTACCGAATTCCGCATTCCATTTCGCTTCTGAGAAGTAATAGCTCCACAGCCACCTCGGCAGTCTAACCTGACGTTATAATTACAAACAATAAGGCGCAGTTACCATTGCAGATAAGCCTCTAAGCCCGTGCAGGCTCTTTATGTGCCCTCCTGGACAGAATTACAGCTGGGTGCTCGTTTTGTGGCCCAATGCTGCACTGTAGCGGTTTGCATGCCTCGTAGGTTTTAATAAGACTGTTTCACCATCAAACCCTTTTCTGCCCATTTTTATTACCCACAATAAATACAGAGGGAGATTCTGTTTGGTGCACGCATATTTTGAGGCATTTTGGAGCCATTACCGATAAGCACCTACCCGTAAATTCCAGAATATTGTTTTAAATGCCTGAGCATTTCACCCCAGTGTGGCTTTCGTTTCTACTAGAGCACCCTGGAGCCTCCACGTGTGTATTTGGAACTTTTACTTGAGGTGTTTGTCAACACTGTGTATTTACCTGCACGGAGGAGAGGGTCATGTTGGGGCTTGTGAAGAGATTGGAAAAAAAAAAAAGAAAAAGAAAAAGAAAAAAATCCCCTTTGTTCTAGAAGAGGTATTTGTCTGTACGGAGGCTGAGGGACTGCCCGTCCCTGTCACTCAAGAATGCGGAAAACACCCCGCACCGTGAACCGATGACGAACACAGCCATGAGTGGGTCTAGATCTTTCCTTCTGCTCTGTCTCCTGCCCCAAGTTCCTCCCCGCACCCCCCTCCCCGACCCCCGCACTCCTTCTCAGGCCGAGCCTGTGACAGGTGCGTCTGGATTCCGACTCTGCTCGGTACTCACTGACTTTGGGCAAATGGCTAAGCTTCATTGTCCTCGGCGTGGGGTAAAGATAGTAGCAGGTCCCGCTTCCTACCAAAGCTGTTAAATTTCATCCACGTGGGGTGTGTCCGGAAGTCACGTGTGCCATAAACACTCACTAAGTGTCTAGTGCTACTTCCCGCTTTTTTGTTCAACGTAGACCATTTGAATGAAACAAATGAGAACACTGAACTGGGAATTGTGTTTAGGAGTAGGCAAGGCGAGACGGCACGCTAGGCGCTCTCAGGTTCTGACGATCTGCGTGATTACTGTGACGGCGACCAGAGGGCCGTCGGAGGCCAGTCAGCACTCATGGGTCCATGACACCCTCCTCTAGCTCCCCAACCTCCCCTGCATTTGGAGGGGCCTGGGTGGTTCCATCAGTGAAACGTTTGCCTTTGGTTCAGGTCTTGATCCTGGGGTCCTGGGATCGAGTTCCACATCCGGCTCTCTACTCAGTGGGAGTCAGCTTCCCCTCTGACCGTCCCCTGTCTTGTGGTCTGTCTCTCTCACTCCCTCTCACTCTCTCAAATGCAGCAAGAAGTTAGGTCACAAGAGGGAATGGGGTACTAATACACATCACTGCCCAGAGGAGCCCTGGAAACGTGATGCTGAGTGAAACACTCCGGTCACGAAAGGCCACATATTGCAGAAGCCATTTATAGGAGAGGTCCCGAGTCTGCAAATGCATGGACAAAGTATACCGGCAGTGGCCAGGAGCTGAAAAGAGGGGGCACAGAGTGGATGGCGATGGCCCTGGATGTCCTTCCTCAGTGATGACCGGGAGCAGCTGTTTGTGCCGCACAAGCTTGTGACTTTACTAAGAACCACAAATGGTACAGGTCAGAGAGTGGCATTCAGAGTATGGGACGTTGTACAGGAAGTAGATATCAGAGCAGGGCCGCGTTCAGAATTCTGAGCTTCTTCGTGGGGATCCTTTCACAGTCTGATAATTAACAAACCATTTGGCTTTTTCATGGGTGTTGGGGGGGATTTATTCAACAGAAATAAATCCAAATAGCGTCAAACGTGGGCACACAAGAGATGTGAGGCTGTAATAGCTCTAAAATTACGGAAAGTGTCTGCTAACCATCCCCGCTGTAGAAACGTGACGAAATCTGAGATTGGAGATGCTCAGTGCCCGTCCTTCCCTCAGAAGTGACCCTTTACTCTTATTTGCCATCTAAAAGCTCCCAGTAAAGCAAGACATCTACATGAAGAATACTAATGAATCATTTCACCAAAAGTGGTGATAAAGGAAATGAAAATATTTAGAATGAACTACCAGAATTTTTAGCACTATTTAAATCAGAACTTATTGAATATTTTGGATACTAAATGTTAAATAAAACTTAACAAAAAATTTATTTCAATGCTAGTGTCTCATTGTAAATTACAATTATGAGGCCTGTCACCACAACACTTTTTCCTATTCAAATAAGACAGGACATTTTTGGAAAAACATCAATATCAAGGTAGTAAGATTTCAGTTATTATTGATGAAAAAGGTTTCGTGCAAAACTCTTTTAATAACTTCTTGTGAAATTCAATAATTTTGAACTTAGTGATGTTTCCTGGTGATCCTAGGAAGCTGTGAGGAATGTCACCTGAAAGAAAAAAATAGTCAAACCTCATTCTTGGTTCATGGGACAATATTTTAGGCAGAAATATTTACAATGAAATCTTACTGGATTTTGTACAGATGCTATCAGGATTAACCTATGGAGAAAAATCTGAACTTGTAGCCAAAATTTAGAAACATTTATACAATTTCAAATCTGCAACATCAAAGCCAAGATAATATAACTACTAATGTAACTACTTCCCCTGTGTTATAAAAGATACAAATTAAGTAAGTACTTCACTGCTAACTCAGGTAATCTCAAGTCCTTCCTGGGCACCAAATAAACACCAGAGAAATTATACAATGTATCTGAAAGGATAGGGATTCACTTAAAGAAAATTGGAAGACTGCTGTAGCTTGCAGCACGCAGTATTGGAGCTACAAAAACGGTTTGAAAAGTACATCAAAATTTGCACATGGACTTTAGCAGGAATTGAATGTGGAAACAGGTAAACATTAGAAAATGAGTCCTTTCGAATCTGACGTCAATGAAACTCTGAAAACGTTGTTACTCTCTTTGGCTTGACAATAGAACAAGTCTTCCCTTAGTGAGGTTGCCGATCTGTTCTCTGAGAATCTCCTCCAGTTGAAAGTGATCTAATTGATCAAGTTAAGTCAACAAATAAATAGGGCAGGCCAATGAATAGTTCATAACCTGGACAACAGGGAAACTATAGAGCTAGAAACTATTTGGAGTTTAACTGCTGTTGGCACAGAAGAGTTCATTCAAGAACAGGCAGAAAATGGAGGTGCAGATGGGGTTCCTGGGGGGGCTCAGTCATTAGGTGTCTGCCTTCAGCTCAGGTCATGATTCCAGGGTCCTGGGACTGAGTCCTGTGTCCAGCTCCCTGCTCTGCAGGGAACCTGCTTCTCCATCTCCCTCTACTACTTTCCCTCTGCTCATTCTCTCTCTCTAACAAAAATATAAATAATAATAATGATGATGATGATAAAACCAGTGGCTGAAGATGTGAATTGTCTACTTGGTGGGACTGCAAGTTATCTAGTGACGCTCAGTGGGGTCACCCTTGGAAGACTGTGAGGCAGCTGCCTGTGGCCGTCCAGTGTCGAGGATGACAGCAATGCCAAAAGTATCGCAGAAAGTTTCTAAATAATCCACAAATAATTTGCAAGTTCCTACGATGATTTTAGAGAAAGCTACACTGCATGTATCACATGGTAAACATTTAAAAATATGTGTAGTTTGATTCAATTGGTTAAAGCATAAAGAAGGAGGTTATTTTTACTGTTTGGCCCACAGACTGAGTCATACATACTTATATTTTCATAATAGTTGTTAAACTTTTTAGTATCATAAAATTACCATTTTCCCCAAATGGTTCATAAAAATAAATAAATAAGAGCTAAAAATTCAGGAAACTGAATAAAAATCTTTTTTTTTTTCCCATCTCAAAATTAGCTTAGATTGTACATTCAGTGCAATTCCAATCAAAATCCCCATAAGAAATCTTTGGAGGTGGAGAGTTAGGCCCAGTCATTCTGAAGATTTCCAGGTATGTCTCTTAGAAGAAATTGAAGAGTGGAGCTTTGATAAATAAAAGTAATGATAGGCCTTTTCTTTAATGGACATAAAAACTTGATAGACAAATCATTCCGGTCCTGGGGAACAGATCGATGGGTTAAGTAGACAAATTAGAAACACACTGACATATTGCAAAAACAGTAAATAATACTAAGAGCATCACGAAGTTATGAAAAACAGAAGGACTCTGTATTACATTTTTTATGAGGCAACGTATTATTCTTTGAGAAAAAAAAAAAAACAACAAAAACACATCAGAGTCTATCATCACATATGGTAGAAAATGCAAGAGAATATTTTTCTGTTTTCAAGATGGCGACGATTTCATAACCACGAGGTGACGGAAGAGAGGGTGAGGGGAGCAATCGATGCTTCAACTGCACAGAAAGCTTCGCTGTTTCACAAATCAGCATAAATAATATTAAAAGGCGAATGACAACAGAGGAAGAACAGCACCAAATAGAGCAGACCATAGATTAATGTCCTTCACGCCTAAAAACGGCACAAATCAATAGACAAGACAGTGTTGCAACAGGGAGAGAAGTTTGCAGAAAATGAGAGCAGTTTACTGAAGAAAAAGAAAAAGTTATAGGCTTTTTTTTTTCTGTAGCTATCACAACAGAGTATCTTTCCTTACAAATTAAACAACCGTCTAATATCGTATTAATGACATTTTTTTCCTTGAGAATGCTTATGAAATTTTGTTGTGGTTGGCTATATTTTTCCATCATGAAGTTACTATTTTTCTCTTTGTAATTAATGAGTATCACATAGAGAGAGAGCACGAGATTAGGTAAAAACCTTGTTTCTCATCATATTTTGGACACTACTTTTAGCATCCAGTGATGATTTTTGCCTGAAACAATGTTTACAAAGGTGTTTGCCAAATGGGGATTTTCTATGTTCATCATTCTTTCTATATTTATTAATTGGAATGCTACTGAAGGTCAGGTTCCTCCATTGGTGGAGAGACCTGGCAGACACCACCACCTATGGTGTCTACCAAATGGTGATTTTCTATTTCTATCTTTCCTTCAACACATATTAATTGGGATTCTACTGTGAAGACAGATTTTTCCATCAGTGGAGAAACCAGGCAGAAGCCACACTAACCACATGATCCAAGTTGATGTCATAAGCAATGCCGCAAATCGCCTTGTGTTTCTAGGTGTGATACACCAAGAACCTAACATCTCTCCTGTCAAGAACAGGAAACTGGAATTTAGTTGTGAGGAAATACCAGACAACTCAAAATGGAAGGACGTTATATAAAGTAACCGGCCAGTAGTTCTCCCGAGTGTAAGGCTCTTACGGCACAGAGTGACGGTAATCCAGATTAAGGGAAATTAACAAAACGTGGCAGCAAGTGCAACCAACAACCATGGTGTGATCTCCAGTGACATCCTAGACCAGAAAATGGAAGTCATTAGGACAATCGGTGAGATCTGAGTGAGATACACAAGTTAGACAACAGTACTGTGCCAGTGTTATCTCTTCCCTAAGTTTCATATCTGTGCTATGGCTCCTCAAGATGTGACCATCGGGGAGGTTGGGGTGAAGGATATGCAGGAATTCTTCATAGTATTTTTGCGACTTTTAAAGTCAATAATCTTTTTTTCTAAATGAGAAGTCAGAAACAAACACAAAAGGGGAAAAGGATGTGTATTGTGGGCGAGGCTCTGCAATCCTGTGGCCTTCTTGAAAACCATTTACTGATACACTTCAAGGCACCATGTCACCATTCCCCCACTTTGTACTTCTGGATAACAATCCCAAAGAAATCATCAGAGATGCAGGTTAAAAAAAGTAAGTGCAAAATTTTTCATAACATTTTAATTTTTATATATATGTCATATACTTATATAAAGAGTGCTGTTGAAGCAACAAAACATCTATCTAGATATGGTATTTGAAAGCTTGGTGGAGGTTTTCTAGCTCAGGAAATGCCAAACCTCACCAAAATCCCCCAAAGAACACCCATCCAAAGGTAAGAATTAGTTGAAAGGATTCTGATGTATTTCATTATTAAACAGATCTGCTTTGAAGTTGATGTGTTCAGATGAGTCTTGTTACTTTCAAAAATATTACATACCCGGAAGAGAGGAGAAGAAATTACATAGACATCATGGTGACTATCTGGGTCTTTCAGAGCTTCTAGAACTTCCCCAAAGATTCTCAAGACAGAAGTAACCCGCATACACACACACCAAAAACCTCTGTACAAATATCCTCTTAACAAAGTACATTCCAGTCCATGACATTCCAGTCCATGACTATGTGGTCCAAGCAATTGAACCACTTGGAAAAGTTACATGTTACCAGTGCACGTTGCAATATACAATGTATTTACAAATTTTGCATGGATGTACAAAGAGGAGGATAGAAAGATGACAGAGAAATTGACTGATACATAGAGACAGCAGGGATGGGAGATCCAGGAACGCTTGGGAGCCAAAACTAATTCTTATGGTGGTGTGAGTCCAATTCTTTGACTCCTTAACTAGATCATGTTTACCATGGATTTTCTGCACACAGGTCTCTTCCAAGAGGTTCGTTCAGGAAGGTAGGTAGGGTCTGTCTACCTTTGATGTCCCCCATGTTCCTACTACATTGGCCCCTCTGAAGAATTCACATTTTGTGTGGGGAATTGGGACCCAAATGTCTATTCTGCGTAGGTCAATATCTCCCTCAAGAAACAAATGGCTTGCTCAAATGTCACTAGGTTGAGCAGAGTTTAATAGAGTGAGTTTTTCCAAACATGAGGCATGAAGCACATTGATTTGGAGAACTAGCCCAAGGGTAGACAAGCCATTCTGGGGCTGGCAGCAGCAGAGAACATTTGCAGTTGCTAGGCTGGTGGGCTGAGAGAAGCGAGGGTGCCCAGCATCTGAGAAGGTTACTCTAAGAAGGCGATGGGAGCAGCGGTGCGCGGGGCAGGGATGCCCCAGCTCTCAGAGATCAGTCGGCAGGTCGGGGGCCTCTCGTCCCCACTCTCCTTTCCTGCTGTCCCGGGGAGCAGGGTGGGGAAGGTGGGGGAAAGGTGGGGAGGAAGTGTCCGGCCGAAGCCTCCACTTCTTCCTTAACCTTCGGATTCTTCATGCTCCCCACCCCACCAGAAAAGACAGCCCCCACCGACTCTTTCCTGGTGATCCCAAGTTCCATCCAGGGTCCAGCTGCACCTGGACGTGTTAAAGGAGGAAACGGTAGAATTTAGAAAACTCTTTCTCAGGGCAGAACCACACAAAAATGTCCCATAAACCTGGAAGTGTGAGCCATGGGCCCCTCCGAGCCTGAGATGAAAACAGACCAAATCCTTGTGTCTCCCAGCCACGGCTTAGAGCGGAAAACTCCCGCTTTTGAATGTGAGAGGCTGGATCTTCTCCGGGCATTTCTGGTGGGAAATACTACTCCGCAGTATTTGGACTACGCAGGCACCATCTCCGAAATAAAAAATGAAAGATTCCCGACACATTTGTATTCGTATTTTTTCAAACTAGTCCTCCTACTTCCTTTACATGAGGAAAAAACAAACTAGAAGAAAATATGACAAATTAATATTGGTTCTGCCCAGGAAATACCATGGTGAGAAATTCTTTCTTCTTCACAACTTCTATTTTTTTTTCAAAATTTTCACAAGGAATATTATTTACTTTCATAATTGTGGGGGGGGGGGATAATCGCCCTTTTCCAAAGCGAGGAGCCTCGTATGGATGACGGAATGCAGAGTTAACGGGGTTATGTCTGGAGACCATGGAACAGGTGGAAGCCAGAGGCCAGGGGTGGTCCACGCTTCACTTCTGGAGGTGCTCACAAGTCTCTGATAAATTTTGATCTTTAAAGGCACACATAATTATATCGTATTAGCTTTTCACAGAATCGCTTTTCCAAATTCTGTTTTAACCTCCCCTTTTACCCAATGTTGCTATTCTTTGACAATTTATGATACTTCACGTGCGTGTGTTAAAAGATACCTCGTAAAATAAAATTGCCCCTTTCCTTGGAACATCTGTCTTCCTTATGTGGCAGTTACAGGGCAATTCCCTGGGAAATTTATGATTAAAACCAGAGAAAGAAAAGAAATCTCAGGATAAACTATGAAAATTATGGTGGTCAGAGTGTGATTAAGAGATCAGATGCCCTCCAACCCAGGAATTCTGGGAAGGTGATTTCTTCTTCTAAGTTTTCTTGCTTGCCTCCGAAGAAGTTGAGCTCCCTTTTTGCCTCAGTTTCTCAGGATGTAAGAGTAACGTGAGTACCTGTTCTAAACAGCCAAGCATGAGCCAATATTTGGAAATCTTGAAATATTATGATATCCACTTTCTTTCAAAAACTGTCAGTTAAATTGATAATTTCTTTAAAGGTACCATAACAGGTGCCAAATTAAAAGGCTGTTTCTGTAAGAAACTTCTCTGTAGATCCTTGAGTTTTCATTTTAACAGACAGGAATTATAGCAACCACCCAAGAATTTACTACTTGGAAGAACAGAGTGTCCTGCTCAACAACTGTTAAATATTCTTCCTTCCTGCCTTCCTGCCTGTCTCTCTCTCTCTCTCTTTCACACACACACACACACACACACACACACACACACAATTTAATGCCAGTGAAGGGCAAGGTACTATTCAGGGTAAGAATGATACTATTTAATACATCTGTCATTCAGAGTTGATAAAAACTGGGATGTGTAAGTTCAGGGTCTGAAGAAAACACTTAAAATATTTTCTCAGTATTCCTGACAGGCCTGATCTCCAGTCCTAGCCATGGAGCTCTCTGCAATATTATTATTAACATCAGACAGATAGAAGCCAAATGTCACATGAGTTCACTTTAGCATCTGCAGGGATCAAATATTTAATAGATGTGGACTCTTCGGTCAAACCTAGGGTGACAGACGTCCTGAGTCTAGGGGAAAGTGACAGATGAGAACCTTGGAGGGTCAGCGTCAGAGCGGGTGCGTGTCCCACGACGGGGGCTGGGTAAAGAGATGAAAATGTATCCATGGGAACCCTTAGCAAAGCCAGTCTGATTTTCCCAAATTAATTTGGCAAATGTAGATAAGAAATTAGATATACTAAGGTCACATTGGGCTGTGCTTTTTATACTCTGTTCACATAGAGGAATAGAGTTGGCTCTTTTCTCAAAGAAAAAAAATAACTTTAAAATTTATCTTCCGAGAAAATACATGAGTTCTATGTACAGTACTAGGGTTTTATTTTTAGCTCTCTACGAGCTACCATAAGACTTCTTATGCAAAACACGTCTTCAAAAAGTACCTTTCTGAGAATATTAGTTAGTTCTTTGAAATGGGAATTTATGATTAGTTCAAAGTGAGCAGGCTATAGTTTCTTTTTCCTGAGAGAGGCTTTAAAAAGCCTGAGAAACGGAATTCTGGATTTTTGTCCAAGTGCAATGAAAAACAAAATAAAACTTCTTTCACTAGGTATAATCAAAAAATGCAAGTTATTTGTCCCACGGTGTCTGATCTGGAAAGTCTGTTAGCCACAGGGCACTGGAGTTCTTTGAAGATTTCATTACAGCCAGTAGAATAACACGTAACAGCGCGAATGCGCACAAATGCGGAGAGCCACGCAGCACATAAACTTTTATTGAGCTAATTCCCTTCGTTACACAGGAGAAGCCACTTTGAAATGCCGGTTAACACCTGCGCCGTGACGGCTTCACGTGGATTATAATATTCCTATTTGATGTTTCATGTTTCTTGGAATCGCTGTGCACGTCCAAGATTCTGACTTTTGAGGTTAAAGCTGGTGCATTTATAGCGAGGCCCTAATTGGGGGCTGTGCGCGGAGCCGCAGCCTTTGAAACCGGCTGTCCTCCCAGCCGGGCGGCTTCCCTCTCCTTCCCAGCCAGGGAAGCGGGGCTCATCGTTTGCAAGCAAACTGCTCTTGCCCAGATAACCGCCGCGGCTGGAACAGCCTCGCTCGCTGCGGGCAGCTCACCACGGCAGAGGGTAACCCGCTCTCCGCACTCAGGGGCGGGCGGGATGCCCCGAATCAGAGCGCGACTTCCCAGCACTTTCAGGAAAAGTGCTTTCAGAATTCAAACGTTTTTAAAGGCAGCCCCAGCGCAGAGTTGTTTGGGGTGGCTTTGGTGTTGAGAATATCAACCTGGACACACGGTCTCTCCCCGTCTGGGTGGAATGGTACCGTCCCAGACAGAAAGGTCTCCGCAGGCCAGACAGTCCCGGCCCCACCGCGGGGCTGCGCGCACCGCACCGGGCCGCCCCAGAGCGAGCGAGCAAAACGGGAAACCGGCCGCGGGGTCTGCTGCGTCATCAGCAGGACCCGGCTCGCAGCGGCTGGTGCCCTGTGTGCGTGAGTGTGTGCGTGCGTGTGTGCGTGTGTGCGTATGTGTGTGTGCCTGTGTGTGTGCGTATGCGTATCTCTGTGGGAAGCTTGTGTTATCATACACAAATTTAGACCCAGCCGGATGCAGAAGCAAGCCGCGTGGATTTTTTAACGACGCAACTGCAGAGAGTAAATTATCCGGAGCCTGAGATTGCTTGTAAAGGAAAACAAAATTTTGTTTTTGGTATTTTTTATTTTAAAATCGGTTTTCAAACCCGGAATTAAAAAAAAAAAAAATCTCAGGATTTAAACAATTCTGCAGGCAATGGCTAGGTTTCCTTGAATTTTGTGCTGAAAAGAAAAATGACTCCGGGAAATGGTATGGGGGGAGGTATGTATTTTTAAACCTTGATGAGTTTCTCACTTTGAAGAACCACTTCTCTTCAGTTTTACACCTTGGTTCCCAGCTGGAAGGGATGGTCATCATCTGCTGCCCCCAGTGGGCGTGCCCTGTCTCTCATGTGACATGGGTACCCATATGTCATTCCAAGTGGCTCTTGGAGGTCAGGAGATCCAAGACAAAAGTCTGGGTGAATCTGGGATACGTTTCAATCTCGAGGGTCTTACTTTGCCCTTAGACACATCCCTCATTGACTACGACAGAGAAGAGCGATTTACTCCCTCTTCTAATATTTTGTGCTCTAAGGAACACAGCAAAATGTACTTGGCTTTGAGCAACGAGTACCCTGTGCTGATCTGGACGTGTGGGAAGGAAGGCACCGTGAATCTCAGGCCGCGTGCCGATCCCACCTGCTAAAGATGACAGTCCCTTCCTCCGCTCACATACCAGTGCAACGAAATCGCCTTTGTGTAGAGATGACACAGATCTGAGACACACCACGTCAGACGAAGCCATGGCCAGAGTCTCAAAGACGTCCCCGGCATCGCTCGCAACATCGCAGAATTTCCAAACGGATGGACAGATGTGTTCCTGCCACTCGTAATTCAAGGTTTTTAATTTTTAAATTAAATTGTTAAACTCCCTGGGGACGGTGAATCTTCCGAAAGAGACCTCAGAGGAAATCCTTCAGGACTCGTCCTTGCTTAAAGGAGTTGTTCTGCGGGCTGTGGGGCTACTCCGGGCTGTGTGCGCAGGGACGGGAGCTGGGAAGGTTGTCACCTGCCGCAGTCCTGGAGTCACCTCCAGGTGAGCCTGGGCTGTGCAGCACACACAGGGAGAAACTGGGCACTGACGCTGGAGAGCCGAGGGGCCGCAGACTTGAGCCCGGTGCCGAGCGGGTTGCTCTAGGTTCTGTGGGAGATGAGCAGAGTCCGCCACACGTTCCCATGGAGCTGCCTTGGCTCTTCCTTAGTCCCAAGGACAGTCACCCTCCCCCACCCCGTCTTTGCTGCTCCTCCACTCCTGCCTGCGTAGTGATTGGTGGTTTCCTGGGTATCGCGGCTGCTCGCCTGCCCATGGGGTCCATGGTGTCCTGTCTTTGGCGTTTGGCCAAAGAGGAGCCGAGAACTGGCTCGCTCGCAGACAGACACGTGGACGGCTCCCCAGCTGCAGGTGGACAGACAGCTTGGGGTCCCTGTTTGTCTACTCTGTAGACTCGGGGTGTGTGGGCCCATGCTTCATTGAATGCCTAATGTATGCTCCAAAATTATTCCTGAGAAAATGTCTAAGGATAGGTCACCAGAAAAACACTCACAAACAAAGTGACAAAAGCTAGGGGACATCCCGGTCGGAGCGGCATTCCACACACCCCGCGCAGAAGCGATCGCACTGAAATCCATCCTCCAAATACAGGTTGGAAAGGTATAGAAAGGTTTTTACCTGGTGCAGAAAACCTGAAATTTGGCTTCTTTGAATTTCGGTCTACAAAATTTTAAACTTTATTTTTGGGGTCTATATATTTAAGAAGGTGATTTTAAAATCTTTTGCTCACTGTAAGAGTAATTTTCTACAGGTAGGAAACAACTCATCTCTACGGAGGTCTGTGGAGATGTTGATCCGTTTTCTATATTGGATGTTAAAATAATAAAAGCATTTGCTCCCAAATAAGAGTGTAGTTCATGCAATATCAAGGTAACGAAGTCAACTGCAAGATCCAAAGAGCAAATTCTTTCTTCACTTGGACCTCTTTATGCATTTTTCTAAAGGGGCATTCACTCAGTGGCATATTAAATTGAGACGTGGGGAAAGGGGGAACGTGATCATCTGGAGGGATAGGATTATAGGGAAATCATATTTCCGCATCTATGAGCTTTTATAGTTTCCAAGTTTTAAACAACAAGCCATGATAATTTAAACATAATCAGAGTACTTGCGTGAAGGAGACAGACATGGCAGCCCTCGCTCCCCGCCGCTCCTTTTTGGATCCCTTCTCCGTAGCCCAGTGGGTCCCGTTCTCTGGGTCTGCCCTTTGGCTTCTTTCTGTTCTGCCCTGCATCCGAGCACGCGGCTCTCTCTCCCCCCGACTTCCCAGCTATGCTCCAACTGCTTCCACAGCTGAAAGCCAGCCCCAGATCCCAGTCACCTCCTCCGGGCAGTTCCCCGGCATGCCATGGAAACACCCTCGCCCCGGCCTCGGAAGCTGGATCCTGCACTCTGCCTACCTCCTCATCTGCATCCCCGTCTGCTCTGTGGGCCCAGCCGGTGGGTGACGGCATCCTAAGGCTTTCTTGGTCTTCCTTCTGCCTCGGCCCCATGCAGTGGCCTCAGTGCTGACAGGCCGGGTGTGTGTCCAGCACTGGCCCTCCTCACCCGCGCCACCACCAAGAGCCTCTGCGTTGGTTTTCGGACCTCGCCGTCATCCCCACCATCTCCTCTCATGGCTGCCAGAGTGACTTTGTTTCTTCAACCAAGTCTGTTCACCTCATTCCCCTGCTTTGGATCCTTCAAAGGCTCCAGATGGCCCAGAGGTCGGTCCAGACGTGATGGCCCCCGCCCGCAGGTCCACAATGTGCTGACTCATCTCCTAACCCACACATACTGGCTATTTCTTTCAGGAGCCCCATTTTTCCCAGGGTCCCCCGACAACGAACATGTGGCCGTTGTTTCCCAGAAGGCCCTGCTCCCATGACCTGCCGGACGAAAGTCCCGCTTCTTATTTCAAAATTCAGATCTCTGGTCACCTCCTCCAGGAAGACTGCCTGGGGGCACTGCAAACCTATCCTGACTTTATCATTTTGTGACTGTCCGCCTCAGGCACTGTTCTCCGATCTGTGCTCTGAGCTCCCTCTGAGGCAGGCGCGGTGTCCCCTGTGTCCTGTACTGTACCCGGCATGTGGTGGGTCTCATGTTTGTGGGGGAAGGGCCAGGTGGAGGCCCTCTCAGCGAGCGTTGAGGACTATACAAAAGTACTTGTTGGAGACACGAAGGTGTCCGATAGGATTCTTCGCGGTAAAGTACAGGATATGTGTCTCTTGGCTGACATTTTGTCTTCCAAGCACTCGTCCTGTCCTTGAGCATCGCGGTCTGACTAACGGGGACAGGGAAATGCACTTGGATCTCAGCTGCTGGACGGGGAGGTTGCCCAACGCCGCTGAAGGCAGCGGAGCCTGGGCTCATGTGCCAGCCGGCCTGAGCAAGGGACTCAAGTCTCATGGCCCAAACTCTCCGTGGGGCTTGTCTGGAAAGTTTATGTGCCTCTCTGGGGCGAGGGTGAGGAATGTGTTAAAGAAATCCACGTCCGATGGTAACAACTCTCAGCCCAAGGCTGTCTCGTTCTCAACAAACTGCGTCGGTTCTCAGCCTCTGCTTCAGGTTCTGCTTCGCAGAGGATGCAGGATGCTGGTCTCCAGACAGCTAAACATCTTTGTGTTTCACTTGCCTTTTCCTGAAACCTGGCACAGTTTTAGGCTTTTCTTAAAGCAGCTTAAACGCCATGCTAGTGATCTGTGATTCCTAGGTATACATTTTGAAACTAAATCAATGTTTAGAAACAGTAACCAATAATAGCGAACCAGTGTGTATCTCTTAAAATGTTAATATTCACTGAAATGGTCACAAACAAATCTGAAATACCTCAATCTAACAATTTACCATTCCTTTTCCTCTGAGACTGATCTACTGCACGCTTAATTACCAATAATTGCCTACCAGGTATAATATTATAAGAAGTGAATATCAATAATTAGTAATGGCATAAGACAGTTTCATCTTTTTCTTTGGAGAGATTTATTTTTAACTATGTCTCAAGTGGGCGGCAGTTGAAATATTAGATAATGGATTTTTATTGATTTTCAGCTGAACACTGAAGATGTACAAAATACATTTCCATAACTCGGACGGTCATGAGTTTCAGAGCGCATTGATTAGATTGCTGTAATGCGTCTGTTTGTTTGAATATTAACGTCATGAGAAGAGAAAACGCATCCCATCGGAGGGATGTGACATGTTGCATTGAAGAGGGGGGAGGAGGGAGGGGGGGAAGGGGGAGGCATCAAGGAGGGGGGCAGGGGCAGGGGGCAGGGGGCAGGGACAGGGAGGAGAGAGAGGGGGACGAGCGGGAACAGGGAGGAAGAGAGGAGGGAGAGGGATGCGTCCCGACGCCAGGCAACGGCCCGATCTGCCACGTGCCTCCAAGAGCCACTCAGCTCAGCGTGGCTGCACGTGTCCAGGTAACAGGATGTCCTCATGCAAAGGCTGAATAGCTCTAGCCTGCCTGCCTTCCTCTCAGATGATGGAGACCATAAAGCAGCAATTGCCTCACAATGCGTCTGTGGAAAGAGGGTTTAGGAAACCACGAGATAAAGCTCTGATTTTCACAACAATTAGGCAAGCTACGCTTTTCACCAGGGTCACTTCCAAATAAATGACTCCTGGATGTGAGTTGCTGAAGCGTCCCAGAGGCTGAGCAACTTCCAGGATCATCTTTTCTTCCCAGGAGAGGTCTGAGAAGTTCATTCAGATGCAAATGGTGTTAGTGACAAATGCAGCGCTAATTTCTTTATCCTCGTGGGCGCCCTGATTCCATCCTAGGGAGTATCTTTCCCTCTGAAATAACTGGACCACAGCGGAAACCATCCAGCAACCCAGCCATGTTAGAAAATAAATCAAACTGAATATAGTCCGTCCAGTCAGTGGCAGCCTAGTGATCTGGAGGGTTGGAAGCCCAGAGCTCACTCATGGAGTGCGACACACAGAAGTGCATCTCATCCTCTTGGTGGAGGTGGGCTGCACGCTGGAATCCCGGGGAATAATCTCGGGTGTGGCTCTTATGTTGTGCACCGGGAGGGTTTTGAGCAGATAAAATGTGAATCTGAGTCCAGCCCGCTGAGTTGATTCGACATGTGACTGTGGGCACATTGGCTTATTTCTCTTCTAACCACCTTCTGTGGAGGGGGAATAAACACACTTAGCTTGCAGAGTTGCTGTAACAAGTGTGCATCGTGTATACGATCCCCGCACGACCCTGATGGCCACTGCGCCTCTTCCCTAAGTGAGGGCATGGTCCAGCTTCCTGTTGTTTTCTCAGAAAGAATCATCATCTTTGGGAAGAGGGGTGGAAGTATGGAATTTTAAAATTATTTTTTGGTAAATTTTCGGGGATCTTAAAAAGTAGCCAAGCAAATCTTGACCTGTCCCCTCGTTATATATAAAAATCAATTCCTGTTGCATAACACATCGAAACGTGAAAGGTAAAATAACCCACCTTTTAGAAAAAAAAGAGAATATCCTGATGACTTTGAATACAAAAACACATCTTAAATAGAACCCCGAAAACACTAATTGTTAAGAAAAATGATAAATTGTACCACATTAAAATTAATAAATTCAGTTCACTAAAGAGACCATTAAGGGAATGAACTCATAAGCGGCCAAGTAGAGAAAGACATTTGCAGGTCCGTCTGTTACACGGAAGACTTGTATCTGGGAGCGGAGAACGACTCCCATAAATCAGTAAGACACAGACAAACAAGGCAGGTGGAAGGTGGTTTAAAAAAGCTGGAAAAGTCACGTCACCAAAGAGGAGGTTCTCCAGCTGGCTGGAGAAGACCTGAGAAGGCGCACACCTTCGTGATTCGTGGGGGAAACAGGCCGGTACAATCCCGGTCCACTGCCCCCAGAACGACTGAGTGTCGGCGAGGACATGGTGCCTTCAGGTGGGGAGAGGGCGGGAGGCGCCATCACCTGGAAAGACTCCGGAAGACACAGTGAAGTAGAGCACGTGCGTGGCCCAGCAAGTCCGTTTCCAAAGATGGCCCCAGAGAAACGTGCACACCTGTTTACCAAAGATCTGTGTAGGGTGTTCCGAGTAGCACGACCCCTCGCAGCTCCAGCGTGGAAACACGCTCAGGCAGCATGTCCACACGCCGAACCTGGCGTGGCAATGAGGCCTGAAACCATGGCCACGCACGAGAGCATGGCCGGGGTCTCACCGGCACAGCGTTGATCTCAATAAGCAAATATAGTCCACTCTGTGTATATAAAATTGGAAAAGCAACATCTCTTTTGTGGTGGTAGAATTTATGTTTGAAAGGAGGTTATGATTGGAGGGGCCTGGGAGAACCTTCTGGAGAAGCTGCTAATGGCCTCTTTTTTGATCAGAGTGCTGGTTACTTAGACGTGTCTGTGCAGGAACTCAAGGAGGTGTCTATGCAGGAACTCAAGGAGCTTACCTTTATGATTTCTGCACTTTTATTGGTCTAGACTTCAATTAAAAAAAGGCATTTCCATCTTGTGATGACTTCTTGTGATAACATCTTAAAGAAAATAATACTTTTTTTTTTTTTTAAGGAAAATCGATCCCCAATGTGGGATTTGCAGTCAAATGCTCTACCACTGAGCTATATCCCCTCACCATGGGATTTGACCTCATGATCCTGTGATCAAGAGTCTCACGCTATCCCGACTGAGCCAGCCAGGTGCCCCAGAAACAGTTGTTAAGTGTAAAATGCAATGCATGTTCATTATTGAGAACTTGGAAATAGAGAGAAATTGAAGTTTTCTCTCCATCGGCTACTCTGTTTGTCTCTGCTGTGTTTTGGCATATTCTCTTCCAGTGTTTTTCCTTTGAGTCTTACAGTGTGTGTGAGTGTGTGTGTGTGTATGGGTGTGTGCATGGGTGTGTAGAACATAATAACCAACATAAAGCATATCAGATTTTCAGCCTGTTCTCTTCACGCAACAGTGTATCCAGAGCACCGCCTTCTGCCATTAAATACTCTTCAGGACACTTCCAAAGCCTCCCGTCCGCAGACAAAGCCATGGCTGTGGTTTGCCTGTGGCCTTGACCAGATGCACTTTCATCTCTGCATCTGCTGGAGCCTGCAGCTGACGCCCGATCATTAAAAACAGATCAATTTAGACCTAACAGGATCTTACCGACAGTTGCAGGCCGTGGGTGGCCTTGAACCCAGCGTCACTTAATACTGTCATTGTCGACCTGGCTTGGGAGGCCCCCGAGCGTCGTCTCTGGCAAGGAGCGGCTCTGGTCACAGGCGGGTTCCGCCCACACTGGGTCCAGCCGTGGCGTTCGAGCTGGACAGTCCGCTCGTGCAAGGGGAAGATTCTGGGCGCAGGGAGACCTCGGTCGGGGTGCCAGCCCCGTGGAGACTCTGGGCAAGGGCCACGAGGGGCAGGAAAAGGAGGGTGATAGCGCCCACCTTGCAGCCCGATGTGCGCCTTTGTACTCCTGGCGTGCAGGGGCACGGAGGGAGCGATGCAGACACTTAGCGAGGTCTTCATGCCCGAGCTCAGCCTCCTCTCCACGCGGGAACTCTGCTGCTCAGGGTGCCTTCCTGACTGCAGAGCACCTTGCACATTTTTCTCTACCTGCAAGTCACGCCCGCCTCAGGTCCCGCCCGACGCTCCCCATTGCCTTCCTAACTTCTACTCCCCCACCTTTCCATCCAGATTTGCTGTCGTCACAGAAATGCTCCCTAATGCTCGCCTGCCCTGTGGCCCTGCTGGAGGCCCCTCCCGTGGACGCCCCTCCCGTGGACGCCCTTGGCCGTGGACTAAGGACATCACAGGAACTATCACAGCGTCCTGCCAGACTGCGGTGGCCCACCCTCCCTGTCAGTCTGCTTCCAACCCCGAGCTCCCTGCAGGTAATGCACGTGGTTGGTGTGTCCCTGTGTCCCCAGGCCTAGCATAGACCTGTTGGGCACCAAGTGCTTGCTAATTGGTGACGAAATCCTGTATCTGACTTTCAATGAGAAATAACTTCTGAAGGTCCAGGAGGGGAACAGCCAAGTTTTCTCTCCCCGGGACCCACATGGAAAATCAAATCAGCTGAGAAGCCTGGAAGAACAGACAAGTTAGAAAAACTTTGTATTTAGAGGCCCAGGCTGAGGGATGACATCTGATGACACAGTTGGGACTGTTTGGTTTGTTTTCTGGTATTTCTGTGTTAGAATACAGAAATGTAACTGATCTCTGCCCGTGGTTTCGTATTCTGTTCCTTTACGAGCTCATTCACTAGTGCCAACAGCTTCTGGTTGAGTCTCTAGGATCTTCTATATAAAAGATCATATCATCTGCAAATAATGACGATTGTACTTCTTCCTTCCCGATCTGGTCATTTTGTTTCTTTGTCTTCCCTGACAGCTCTGGCTGGGATGTCCCAGATTATGTTGAATCAGAGAGGCGACAATGGGCACCCTTGTCTCGTTCCTGGTCTTGGAGGAAAAGCTTCCAACCTCTCACCACCAAGTATGATGCCAGCTGTGGGCTTTCCACGTATGGCCTTTGTTATGGTGGGGTGTGTCCGCTCTCTACCCACATTTCTAAAGGATTTTATTAGGAAAGGACATTACTTTGTCAAATGTCTTTTTTCCATCTGTTGAGAGGATCTTTTTGAATCTTTTATTCTATTAATGAGATGTACCAAAAGGACAGGTTTGTGCCTGCCAAGCTATCTTTGCGCCCTAGGGGTGAATCCCACTGGGTCATGGTGTCGATCCTTTTCATGGGTTTTTGAATTTGGTTTCCCAGTACTTTGATGAGAACTTTGCATCTCTGTTCATCAGGGATGTGAGTCTATAGTTTTCCTTTTACGTAGTGTCCTTACCTGTCTTTGGTATCAGGGTGATGCAGGCCTCTTAAGATGGATTTGGATGTATTCCTTCCTCTTTAGTGTTTTGGAGGAGTTTGAGAAGGATTGGCGTTAGTTCTTTAAATGAGATGGTTTTGCTCATGGGGGAAAAAGAACACTTTGAAATATTTGAATAAGACTTCGACTCTGTAAACACTGGATAAGCAATGTCTACCTTCCTGTCAGTTGCTATGATTTTATTAGTGTATTCATGGCCCTGAGCCTCCCCTGGTAACCCCCGATGATGGGTTTTTTCAGCCATGAAAATTTCTTCTACTATGACGAAGTTAAGTTTCATAGATATGAGCGTCGTTCTGTTTCTCTAAGTTGATTTTCTATCCCTGCTCTGTGTTTATTTCATAACTGGACTCGCCAAAATAAATCTCAATTTGTAATGTCCCAGTTCTGACAGGCACTTTCCTGAGAGGCACTCATTACAGACTACAGCTTATCGCTGATCGGATAATACGCATATTCTATGATATGGTTGTGGTGTAAGACAGAGTTCCCAACCTGAAGAACTTGCAGTCAATGAGGGCCTAAAAACAGGAATTAAAAAAAAAAAAAAAAAGTAGTAATTTATCTTATAACTAATCTTGAAGCAAAGAGTTATTATAAAGATATTTGTTGCAGTATTAGTGATTTTAGTAAAAATATAGAAATAAGGAGTACTTGAATTTTTTAATTATAATGAATTATATTGCTGCTACTGAAATTATACTTTCAAAGGTTCTTAATAATGTTTCCAAGGATAACTCATTTAGAGAAGAAAAGTAAAGAGAACAAATTCAAAATAGGTCATTATCTGCTATTTGTGTGGAAGAAAACTGATGTGGATATTGGAAAAGAAGGTGTGCTCAAGCCCACAAAATTATGTTTAAATATGTTAATTACAGACCTCTTATTTTATTTATTACCCCTTCTCAAGGTTCATCTTATTTCTTTAATACTGGTGAGAATTTTCCTCGCCTGTTCTGTGTAATTGTGGAATCTCTGGCAACATCACGAATTGGGAATCAGTTTAGGGAAGGGTCAGCGTGACGGGTGAAAAAGCAGGTTGTATATTCCCCCTTCCTACAGGTCTCAAAAACATGACTATATATTTATTCTACTTATGTCATGGCCTTAGGTTTGATGTCGTCTCAGTATATGAAGATATCAGGCTCATGCATTGTCCATGTGTGAATCTTTTCTCGAAAAAAGTACTTTCTAGGCAATTGCCAGAAGCACTAAGCCATGGTGGGTTTTCATTTTGCAAAGGACCTTGATGGTCTAGTGCAACCCCTCTCTTTATGAGTAGGGAAAGTGGGGTGCAGAGTCTGGGGCACTTGCTTGGTAGTCAGTGACTGAAGTCTTGGTCCACAGTATCATTTCCTGCTTGCCTCTGCTCCAGGGGTCCCCTTAGAATTAGCAGGTGACTCTGCAGGGCTGCTTGGGATGAAGCGAGGCCATTCTCTGCCTCTTTTCTGAGTAATGCTGGAAGGCCTAGCAGAGTCGAGCGAGATGGGGCTTCCCAGAGCATTGCTTCCTGTGCAGCAATTTAGGAAACAGCAGAAAAACCATGGAAAGGGTCTGTTACCCCTAATGCCTCATGGTGAGCCCTGATTTGTTCATATTTTGATGACATTCACTTTCTCAGAATTATGTTTATTAGTTTGAAAGCCTTTAGGAAGTAACACCATAAGGATGAAAATAATCAAATACATTTAGAAATATGAAGTAGCCCAATAGTCTCATGTTTCCATTATTTCAGAGGAATATTTCCAAGAAGTTTAGTTCAGGCTTAAATTTGGGAAGTAAAATAGTAACCCTAACATTGCTGGTTGACCAGGGTGTATAATACTATTAAGAAAATTCTGCTCAAAAGAGATTATCTCTGCTTTGCCTTGCCTTAAATACCTTCCGTTTGACATTTTTCCTTCGGCTCCTCTAAGTCACGGTGCACATCCCGGAGCAGGCATAATAGCATTCTCCCGCATTCCTGATGGTTTTTTTTGTCACCATTAATAAAATAAAACACACAGCCACTTCTTTGACCTTCAAAGGCCAGGTGTGGGTATTGGGTGAAATTGAATGTCATGTTATTTGTGGGAGAAAATTGCCATTTTCCTGAAGAACACTTGGGAAGGGCCCTGTCCAGTGCTGACCTGAGCCAGCCGAGGGCTCCAGGAGGGAGGTTTGCTGGGCTCCTGCTGCAGGGTACGGCCCCAGGGCGGCAGAAATTTGGGAAACAGCATCCAGAGAAGGCCCTTCTCTGCGGCACCCTCCCCGAGCTTTCTCTGGAAATCCCTTTTCAGAGGAGGTCAAAGGAGCGCGGTTTTCCAGAGCACAAAGGAAGCGTCGCAAGCATAACTTCCCTTTGTGATCGGGGGAAGGGCCACGTTCATGGGTGTATCAAGAAGAATGTGCCCTGATGGGTTTCACTCAAACCAAAGATGAGAAGGAGAAGCTGTCCGAGTCCTTCCCTTGGCCTTTCTTCAGTTTTCATGTTGAAGGAGGAGGAGAACCCGGAGAGCGGAGGACGGCAGGACGGAATTAGAGCCCAGCCCCCCCCCCCCAGCTGTTTGCAGCTGTATGCAGGCTGCCGTACATTTGCTTTGCAATTTCCTATCATCAATCATCGATCCCTCGTTCAGGAGACTTCCCCTCCCTCCCGACGACTGGGATCCGTATCTTTGTAAGCGGTCTGTTTTGTTCTACCTGAGTGGACTTAAGTGAATCACCAGAAAACAAATTGTTGCTGAGTATTGTCTCACGGTGAACTGAGGATTAACGTCTGGAAAGAATTTCCCACGGTGAGGCCGTGGATCTCACAGCCCACCCTGTCGTTCACCTGTGTGCGAGCCCCTCACGCCGAGAGCCACGCTCCGGTTCGTTCGGTGAATTCCTCGGCACCCGTTCTGGTTCCTGTGAGAACCCATGCAATTGGCTGTTTGCTCCTCTGTCCTGTGCTTACAGCACCGTCTCTTTGCAAAGATGGTTACGGTTCTCAATGCTGGCCTTCTTCTTGGTTTCACGTATGTTTTTGGAGCATCTTTGTTTCGATGTGTTTTAGTCCGCTACACACTCATGTTTGTCCACGAGCTCCTGCACCGAGACATTGTTTCAAGATGTTTCCCTGAATCCTCCTCTTTCTTTTCTTTTCACACCACGTTCAATCTCCCTGCCCGAACCTTCCGTGGTGCCCAGCACGGTCCCGCTTCCCTACCTGCGGTGCTGTGGTCATTATCAGTAGTCCCCCCTCTCACGCCACAGAGCACAAGCATCAAAATGAAAATTACTCGTCTCTTTACTCGTAGAGTCATTACTTCTCTCAGACATTACATCCGTCTTCCAGGTATCTCTGTCCCAGGGAAAGACTGATTCAGGAGGCATTTAATTTAGACCCCCATTTTCTTGCCATGAATAAAATCCCAGAACAGTGCCAGGGAGCCACTGGTAGACAGACTGTTCAAAGCTGTTGGGCAGAATGGGATAATCTGGAGAGAAAGGGATGGTGAAGGAGCCTCACCCAGACTGAGCACTTACAGTTCCAGCTAAGGGGCCTGTGATGTGGAGCAAACATGGGCTGGGTCCTGGAAGCCACGAGAAGACGTGTTTCAAGAGATGAAGCCTATTTCTGTGTGCTCAGAAGCCTGGAGCATCAGGAGGCGTGAGAACTCAGGGCTGGCAGCATGGCCACCGACCGTCCTCCAAGAAGGGACTGCCTCTGGGAAGCAGCCAGAAGCCCAGAAGGAGGGAAGAGAGCCTGGGTGGGGGAGACGCCAAGAAGTAAAGACAAGGGCTCGCGTCCTTTTAGGAAGCCTCGTCGAATAAGGGAGCAAAAACCTGGGGTTTTATTGGGTGGAAATCAATCTTTCAATAAAAACAATCTTTTAATAAAAGAAGTCAGAACACATGTGTGTGCAGATAGCAATGAGCCAGTGTGGAGAAAGTGACTGTGCGGCCGGGGGAGTGTGAGAAGGGGAAGAGGTGGTCCGTCAGCAGGAAAAGGATGCCTCATCGCTTCAAAGTGAGGAAGAAGCAGAGAGATGGGAACGCTGCGCTGAGTGGCTGTCAGACCCGCTGCCAGCGAGCGCCTCTCCTGTCCCTCTGTCTTCTTCATGAAGTGTGAAGCAAGATCAGCAGTGCGGGATTTAGGAGGATGCCACATGGTGGAGGTCCAAGAGGCATGGTTTTAATCGGTGACCTCTCTGCTCTAAGATGACTTTATGCCTGTCTTTTATCCTAGTTCAAACCATACCTTCAAGATGACGATTCCCAGTCACCCCACTTTCTCCCCTCCAACCTGAAAGGTGTGAGTTCTATCTCTGGACCACCGTAGAATTTCATCCATCCATTCATCCAACCATCAATCCCACCTTCCAACCACCCTCTACCCTCCCTTGTCCCCAGCCACCCAGCCGCCCAGCCGCCGTTCCACAGTATTCATGGGTCATCTACAATGTACTGACAGTATGTCCGGTAGGCTCCAGGAACGCAGCAGGGGGTAAACTCATCTGATCTTGTCTTCATGGAGTTTACAATCTAGGAAATGAGCCATGACCAAGAAGATAATGTCAGCAGCCTTACCCCTTTCATACCCTTATTATTAGCAGGGCAATGACTGAGTTTTTAGGCTTCCTTGCAGCTAGGTGTGGCGTATGTAGGAGTCCGGGGCAGCAGCTGGTAAACCGAAGGACACTTTATGGGATGTATTCTCGAAGTAAGGGGGCATGGCTCTTCCTTTCCTATTTCCTCATTATAATGCTTGGAACACAGTTTTGATTCGGAAGCTTGACTGGCCGACATGGGCAATATGGCAGGAGCGAGATGTTCCCCTTGATTAGGGTAAGGGCCTAGAAGGACCCTGGGCCCCTGAGACATTCAGAGCTTCATTTGGTTCTATTCAGCGCCGTACTTGTCAAGTAAGAAGTTTTAAGTCATTGGTGTTTCCTGTTTTCTGTCACACACAATTGTGTCTGATTAAAATAAGGGCTAATAACCAAAGAATGCAGGATGCCCTATGAACATACGATATAATCCAGCCTAGTGTTTTAGAGGAAGGGGTGCTAGACTTGGAGTTGAGGTCAGCAGGAAGATTTGGGGCTTAGTACACCATGGAAGACAGGATTCCAGGTGGGGGCCCAGTGTTAACAAAGATTCTAGAACAGGGGATGAGGCAGCACATTCCCAGTGCCAAAGACTGGGCCTGTAGCAGAGCGCAAGAGGAACTGTGACTCAGCACGAGCCTGGACAGGTGGACGGGCCAGCTGTCCATGTTAACACCCATGCCTGTGTGGGCCATGGTGAAGATTTTAGCCTTTATGCTAAAATGAAACAGGAAGCTATGTAAGGTTTTGTGCAGATATTTTAATGATGAGATCGGGGCTTATTGCAGGAGGAACAATTTTGAGGAGGGGAAAGAAAGGGTTGGTCCCGAGTGGCCACGTAGGAGGTTGGCGTGGTGCCATTCGCTCCCTGGAGGAGGAGAGCAAGGAGCACACGTCAGGCACGGGACAGAATATGGCGGGTCGGGGAGGAGATGGGGTTTCTGGCTTTGCCTGGGTTTCCCTGAGATGGGCATTTATGTTTTAGCTCTCTGCGCATGTAATTTACCTGCTCTACTACACTCCGGGCTGTTTTGTTTATGCCTCCCCGACCCAGCACAGTTCCTTAAAAGAGCCTTGCTCACAGTAGGTTTGCAGTAGGTATTTACTGATCTAGTTAACAGATGAGTGAATAAACAATGGTTGTATGACCCTTCCCCAAGGAATCCAGTGATGCTAGCAGAACTTGCTAGAAATCTCCTTTGAGACTTGTTTATTTGCTGACTTTGTTGATATTTGTAACTAAGGCAGCATAATCTGGGAGACTAGGTCTGATTTTGCAAATTCATTTGCCTATGAAAACAGCCCATATTATGGAATTATCAGCGTGAGCAACAGGGATGGTGCAACCCATGTCCCCTGGCAAATAGAGTTTCCGGAGAAAACTAAAATACAACTTCAACACACCGCTCTTTTGCAATCATGTAGCAATAACTGTAGGAGGCCAGTGGCTTTTTCTCCTTCGTCATATCGTAGGTTTGAGTAACAAATGATCTCACGATGTCTGGTTACTTATTACGGGTGATTTATCAATTGTTTTGATGCTCTTTGTAAGTATCAGGAAGTGAGTCCAGAAACAGAAAAGCAACGCCACGTGCATTCTGGGAATCGGTTCCAGGCAGAGCAGCAAATGTTCTGTGCTTAGCAACGCCGTTCCCCAGCCGTGCCCTCATTTCAGCGGGAAGCATTCCACGGCTGCTCAGAAGCCCGGGGCGAGACAGGGCCATGCTCAGAAGGCCACGGAGGCGCCCACGTCAGCAGGGACTGTGTGACAAGTGAAAACAGGAATGCACCCAGGTCACAGTTACGGGGGCTGTTGAAAACAGTGGTGCTTCAAAGACTGCAGGTTATTCCTGATTGTAAGAGCTTGTTGGGCCGTTTGAACGGTGCTGTTCTCACTGACTCCTTCGTCCAGGGGTGGGAAGAGCCGGTGAGCCCACGGCAGGGGCATGGCAGGCCGAGGACGTGCACGGGCTGTCCAGCTTCACGCGAAGAGCTCGGGCGTGGGAGAGCTGAACATCACAGCAGCCGGTCTCTGGAGAGGTGGGGGGCCTTGAGTTGCCACTTAAATGGGACTGTTGACAGACAGTCACCAATCCGTTTGTCGTAAATTCCTAGATGAGGCAAAATACATGATTTGAAAAGAAAATGTACAGGTGTGCCTATGCTCGCCAGCTTTCTCTCTCTCTCCCTCTCTCTCATACACACACACACACACACACACACACACACATGCTCTCAAAAAATACATTTTGGAAAGACGAAGCTCCTTAACCATTGAACTCCCAGTTGTGGATCAGCAGGTGGAAATCATTCAAGAATTACCAAAGTGATTAAGCCATTCCATAAAACCAATAACAGCTACTCCTGAGAGAAAAGGTGGATTCGGAGGTTAAACTACAGGTTTTATTTTTACCACTCACTGGCTTCAGTCCTCCATCTAATTTTGTGAATATCAGAATTCAATCTGCTGATTTTTACAAGAGGTATGACTGTGGGGTGGCGGTTTCCCTCCTTTCTATAAATAATTCTGTTCTAAGTGGGTCAGAAAGTTACTGCATGCACTTTAGAGGATGCATAGGGGGTAAAGAGTGCTATGCATGCACTTTAGAGGATGCATAGGGGGTAAAGAGTGCTATGCATGCACTTTAGAGGATGCATAGGGCGTAAAGAGTGCTATGCATGCACTTTAGAGGATGCATAGGGGGTAAAGAGTGCTATGCATGCACTTTAGAGGATGCATAGGGGGTAAAGAGTGCTATGCATGCACTTTAGAGGATGCATAGGGCGTAAAGAGTGCTATTCCCCGGAACCTGATTCCTGAGGCTGAACGCCACATCCTGGCTCTCTGTCCCATGTCCGGGTGTGTGTTTGCTGAGGCAACGCCGAGCACTGTTGTACACCGACCGTGAGTGCCGTCGTGTGTAGGGAACTGCTGTCGACTGATTCATTCTTCTCATTCAGCACAAATTGTGTTAATTTTTATCGTAGCTTTTTAAATATTCTACTGTAGATTCGTTCCCTTAGCACTAAAGATTCTTAATAAGTGTGTTTTTAACATCTGCACATTTTATAAGATGGATGTATCAATAAACAGGTTTATAGAGCTCAAAAATTGGGTCTTTCCAATTTTCATTAATGTAAATTATGCCAATATTTCCACTTAGCATGATTTATTGCAGATATTATGACAATAAAATTATAACAGTCACACCTGTGATATAAATCCTCAGATGTGTTTCTGACTGCAGCATGAAGACTGGCTCCCAGGAGTGAAATGCTGGGTCAAAGACTTGGAACATTTTCTAGACATAGCATTTTTTAAAAGGGAATTTTTACAGCAGGAGATATTCTACTTTGACCAGATTTGCCTTTTGAAGGACTGAAAATCAGTTAGTTATTTGGACTTCTCCTTAAATAAGCAAGCTGGGGGATTGGAGTGCTTAATCAATTGGATATTTGCTTCTAGTCCTGTTCCGGTTAATTCCAATTCCCCATGAAAAGTAGGAAAGGTCAGAGAGTGTCCACTGTCCTGACTACCCATTTTTGGTCAGTGTCCAAGGTGCCCGCCTGACGTACTCACACTTTGAAACCTTATGAGCACCTTCTGTGCAGAGAACCAGTCTGGGGCCACACGTAGAGCCCCTGGCTTAGTACATTGCAGACAACATCGTCTTTCTCTTCCTCTCTTCCTTGAAAGTAAGGACTGCTGGGCTTAATATAGGAATGGCTAAACTTGGTGCAGACACAGTGTCTCAAAATAAGCCTCCACGTGGGAAGTCAAACAGCAGGAAATTAGATAGCTCTTGATAAGGAAAACTAAAATAAAAACAAAAACATTTGGATCATTTTATCCCATTTTATGCTTATAAAAAAGCACCTAAGTTAGTGAAGCAAAACTGAGAATATATTCCTGAACCCTGAATCAAGCTTGTGTCGGGACGAGGAAGGCGTTAAATGATTTATAAAGTTGACAGGGTATAAGGCTAAGTATCGGGAAATTTACTGCAATATGGTAATGAAGTGATGGGAGAACGCTGGCAAGATTTTGGATTTGGGGAAATGTTTTGCATATTTGGTGAAGTATTCACACAGTGCCTATCAAAACTCAACTCATTCTAGGAGAAGAAAATCGATAGATTTCATTTTAGCAGCTTTATTGAGGGATGATTAGCAATAAGAAAAGGCTCATATATAAAGGGTACAATTTCCAAGTCTGGCCTCGGTGCACACCCACCACCCACCAGGGCAAAGGGGATGCACGCACCTGTCCCCCCAAAGCGTCCTGGTGCTCCTCTGCCATGCCCTCTCGTGCTGCCCGTAGACCCCGCTGCGGGCAAATACAGCTCAGCATTCTGGGTCTCTTTGTGTGCTGGGACATTTGGGAAAGACAAACATTCATCCACTGAGTGTACCGTGAGTCCTCCCATGGGCAGCATTGCTCTCCACAGTACAGAACAGTGATGCCAGAGGAGCCCTCGTCTCCGTGAAGGGGCTTGGCTATGTGGCTTCCACTTCCTTGTTTTCGTCTTCCTGTCTGGCTTTCCCGTCTCGCTCGGCCAGGGAGGAACGTGGAACAGAGCACCGGTGAGCTGTCCCTCGACATAACTGCATTCTAGAGGTGCACGTTCCTCTGGCCACGGGAGCAGCACCCACACAGACAGCCACTTCAAGGACGGAGCCACACCAGGGGTAGGAGGTGGTGGGGAGCTAAGAGCTGGTCTTTCCAAAATGCTCTGGGTCTGCCCCGAGCCATAGAGAGGATGTGCAGGGCGTGCTTTTGTCACAGGATCTCCCCACAAACTATACTACACCTCTTCGGTTTCACACTGTGGCTCTTTCCCTTATCAAGGCGGCATCTGGTGGTGTTCACAGACTCTCGGGAAGCACCTAGGAAACTGTATTAGAGACACAACACTTCCAGCTGTGAACTACAAAATGGGAGACTGAGAGAAGTTTCAGTTTTATGAAATCCCCTGGAACACACTTCTGGATCCAATTACAGTGAAAATAGAGGAACAGTTTTGGAGAAATCTGGCTCAGAGACTATAGCTCGGGAGAGAAGGGGCTACACAAAGCATTTGATCCCTCCTGTGTTATGTCATCAGACACTCTCGGATGCAGACCAATGTCATTAATTTGGAGGATCTCTCTAATGTGGGAGGTTTAGGACTTAGAGAGTCTTTGCAAAGTTGATTTTGTGAGGACAGAAACAAAAATGTGACCTTTCCAGTCTGCCTTTGAGAACACGCATGGTGTTAGTGCCATGATTATGGATGGTTGCACGGCGTCCCCGAAGATGGTGCATGGCAGAAACAGACCAGGAGCTGACCTGGGGACCTAGGAGGCCCTGGTTAGGGAGTGCTCGGAAAACTTCCAGGTCCGCTCTGTGCAAGGACTGGCCCCAAGGAAGCAACACTGGAAGCAACATCCGAGGCTCAGATCACGGCCATCAGTTCCTTGCTAATGATCCAAACTTCTTATCTTAACCACTGAGTCCTGAATTCACCAGCACTGAGAACAGACATTTCCGTATTTGGAGAGCTGAGGAGGCCCAGAGGTTCTCCCTGTAGTTGTGCTGATTTGATTTATTTTGTTTTATCTCCATGCCTGGAGCTCCCACCCATCTAAGTTAGACCTCGGAGCTGCATAATGAGTGCCTAGTCTAACTTCCATTTTCCTATTAGCCTTCTGAGTGTGCCTGTCACTTCCCATCCCAGGACCAGTCCTCCGTCCACCTCTTACTGTTTTCAGATGGCCAAATCCTGCACCCCAGTGGGGCCCCAGCAGCAGGGGGTGGTACACCCTGTCTGGTTAGAGATGGAGCCGAGCAGTGCAGAACCACAGGCTAAAGAGCCAGGAGAGGTGATGGCGCCTGTCCCCAACTGGTAGCTGCCAGGCACGTTCCCAGGCCTTCCTGCTCAAGACTGGGCATCACACCCACTTCCACTAAACTGCAGCTTTAGCCTGGGGAACATTTAAGAAGTTTGTTTGGATTCTGATCCTGCCATCCTTCGTCACTGCCATTGCTTTGGGACTTGCGGATTCGATGAAATGTCTTCCATCTTGCACTAAGTCATTGATACAAATGCGAGAAGACCACACATGTCCCTCCACACTGACACCAGTTTATTCATCGGGGATCTCCGGCTGTGGCTGTTGAGCCTGTCCCTGTTCTCTTCTCTGAGCTGGAGCCTCATTCCCATCAGGAGGAGCCATGTTTTCCCATCTTTGCATCCCTCACACTAAGCGGAGTGTCAGGCACAAGGTAGCGGTTTACAAATAATATTTGTTGGGTAAGATGTTTGTCAAAATGATTTATTTTAGGGGCGCCTGGGTGGCTCAGTGGTTTAAGCCGCTGCCTTTGGTTCGGGTCATGATCTCAGGGTCCTGGGATCGAGTCCCACATCGGGCTCTCTGCTCGGGAGGGAGCCTGCTTCCCTCTCACTCTCTCTGCCTGCCTCTCTGCCTACCTGTGATCTCTGTCTGTCAAATAAATAAATAAAATCTTTTAAAAAAATGATTTATTTTAGGGGTGCCTGGGTGAGTGGCTCAGTCAGTTGAACATCTGACTCTTGATTTCTGCTCCAATCATGATGTCGGGGTCCTGGGATGGAGCCCCTCCTTGGGCTCCATGCTGAGTGGGAAGTCTGATTTTTATTCTCTCTCTTTCCCTGTCCCTCTGTCCCTTTCCCCTAAAATAAATAAATAAATCTTTAAAAAAAGGTTTTACTTTAAAATTTGACCTATCCTGTAAGGATCTTACAAAATACCCCGTTATAGGTGACTGGAGTCCCAATAGTTGTTCCTTAAAACACTTCCATGAAATCTGAGTCCACAGTAGTCATCTTTGGAAGCAGAGTCCAGGCCACACACCAAAATCTCTTCCAGCTCTCCTGTTCCATGCGGTCCTCTCTTGGATTTCCCTTTTCTCATGCATGTGTTAATCCGATTTCCACTCATGGCAGCTTTTGCTGGACACTTGTTGTCTCTTTCTTTGCCCACAGAAGCACTAAGCAATTTCCATTGTCACAGCTCTGCCCTGAAGGCCACGGCGACGCCCCAGCATTTCGCAGCATTCGGAAGGCATTCAGCCCAACCCAGCCCATCTGCCTTGCATTGTTCTGAGCAGGAAAATGCAAGCCTGTGTTTGGCTCAAAGCGGGGGGGAAAGGGCCTGCAGGGGACTGGGGTAGCGATCAGGTGCTGGGGGCATTTGGGTGCAAAAGACAGGCCAGTATGTGGCCAGCCGGGCTCCTCTTCCAGGGACCGGACAGGTTTCAGTTTACAGAGGGAAGCCGTAACAAAGGCCACATTCTTCTGCTCGCATGGGCATCCTTGAAAACCCACACGTATCTCTTACCACAGCCACCCAAGCAATCTGGGATCCCGCACAAACGTGCAGTGCCTTCTGGAGAGGAAGTCTTTATGAATATTTTAGAAACAACAACAACAAAAACAAGAACAAAAACAAAACCGGCTGCCAGAGCCTCGATCTGAAGCATCTCAAACCTCGTGCGCGTTTTCAGACCTTCCAGACAGCACGGACGTTCTCCCTGGAGAGTCAGGAAGGAAACTCACTCTTTGAAACAACAGCACTCCGTTTCTCTCTACTTGGGGAACTGAGATAACAAAGCCTCTGCTCATAAGTTCTCTAACCAGATGAAATCTAAAAAGTGTGCGACCAGAGTTGGCGTTGGGTGGACCTGACCAGGACGGAGGAGCACACGGGAGTCGCCACGGAGGGGGAGCTGACTGGTTTTCCTTCATTTGCCGAAGAATTGTTAAAACCAGCAATTAAGAACATTAAACACCAATACTCTGCCTTGAGGGAAAATGGGGGCTCAAGCTAAAATAAGACATTTGAAATCTGTAATTAAGTGCAGGCTTGGTCTTAAAAGTCCATAATACTCTTTTTGTCATTGACTTTTGCAGTAACTCCTTTCTGAACCGTTCTGCCCCTACTCAGCAGTCTAGCTTTCCTAAGGAATGACCTCCAGAAACAACTACTTGATCGAGTGCTTTTGGACTGCTTTTCCAGTGTGTGTTTGTTTGTTTTAAAGATTTATTTATTTATTTGACAGAGATCACAAGTAGGCAGAGAGGCAGGCAGAGAGAGGGGGAAGCAGGCTCCCTGCTGAGCAGAGAGCCGGATGTGTGGCTCCATCCCAGGACCCTGAGACCATGAGAGCTGAAGGCAGAGGCTTTAACCCACTGAGCCAGCCAGGCACTCCTCCAGTTTTCTTAATTGGAATATGTGAACACATGACTTGACTTTAACCTATTTTTCCTTGTGCTCAAAAGCATATAACATTATTTACATATTGTGCACTTGTTTATTTTCAATCTTGGTTCATTAATGTGCAGGTTAAGCAAAATGGGGAAAGATTATTAGCATCCTTTACTGAATCTAAAGTCAATGGTGCAACAAAATAGACACGGGGTAACGATATTTTGGGTAGTGTTCTCTTTCCTGACTGGTTGATTACAGTCATCTTTTGGGCAAAGGCAGTTCACTCAAAATATTGTGCTGAAAACGTGTCACAGCACAGGGACGCTGGCCACTAGTAGGGATTATATTCCCTCAAGGCACTGTGAGTGCAGAATAGGCAAATGTTGAGCCATTGTTCCTAGGGGAGAGACAGGGTCAGGTACCTCCAAGCTCTGGTTACATTTTCCCCAACCCATCAATCTGTACTTTTGTCCTATGTGTGTCTCTGTTTGAAGATGTCTGGCAGGAGCAGAGCTCATCTCCCCGAGGCTCATGCCACCTTCTTGCTCTTAGGAACAGCTCCACGCTCTGTAGCGCGGCTGTTCTCAACAGCGAAATTACCAAGGCACGGATCAAAATACCACAGAGCTGACCCTTGCCACCGTCTGGGCGCTGAGGCAGGGAGCAGGAGCGTGCATGGGGGCAATGAAAATTGGGGCCCACCGGGGCGTCCCCATGCATGACAGAGAAAGCACGGTGGGTATTGATTTGGGGGTTACAAATACATTTTGATGAGTAGATGAATTTGCAGATATGGGATCTGTAAATAACGCGGATTGGCCGCACTTCTGGAAGAATCGCCGGAAACATCTGTATTTTGTAACAGATCCTTTTGCCGATACTGATTCCATCACCTCTGAACATTCCCAGCGCTCTCTGCTTAGCTTTCTCTTCTCAGAAAATCTTTTGGAATGACACAAATTCTCACCCTCCCCCCATCCCCGCCCCCGGTTAATACCATCCACACCACCGTCTAACTCACTAAGGATCGTGCTGGCTGCCTGCGTGGCGTTAGCATGTAGAGTCGCTGATGGGAAGGGAAGCACCTCCAGCCTCGCGCCCCCCGGTCCCCAAGCTCTACCTGACGCCCTGCACCAGGCCTCCCGGTCTGTCTGCCTGAGAACATCGTATGTGGAGGAATATGCTAGAACAGAGGACAGACGGCCGGGGAGGCGGAGCGCCCGGGGTCCCTGCAGCAGGGGGTTCCCAGCGGCTTCCCAGCAGGACTGTGCCCTGCGGCCCGCAGCACTCCCCTGCACTGCCGTCCGTCCTAACTTTCCCGTCTCCGCGCCCCGCCTCCGGACCGCTTCCCCTATGAACCACCCTTCTGTGCACCCTCGGTTCAGGTTCTGTTTCGCTGGTACCTCACACTGAGGTAGAAACAATGCTCTCTGGGAACCTCGGAAAGACCGTGTGCATTTCTGCAGAACTGTCTGAGCTCCGGACCTGAAGACAGAGCACGGCCTCCTGGAGCGGGGTCCTGCGGACACAGCCCCGCTCTGTCATTCTCGGATTCCGCGGCGCTGGTTTCCTAGGGCTGCTGTGACAGATGACTGCAAACCGGGTCGCTTAAAACAGCAGAAGTGACTGAAGTGTGTCCTGGAGGCCAGGAGTCTGAAATCTAGGTGTCAGCAGAGCCACGTCCCCGAGGGACAATCAGTGGTGGGTCTTTCTCACAGTCCCCAGTGTGGCTGGCAGCCTCTGGCACGGCGTCTGTTTCTGTCTTCTTACACAGACACGGATCACTGGCCTAGGCCCACTCTGGGATCCCAGCTTAAGTGCATTCCACCTGCAAAGACCTTATCCACATGAGGTTACACGCGCGGGGTTGGGACGCAGACATACCACGCTGGGGACACAACTCAACCCACAACCGTGACAGTTCTTTCTCTCTAACCTCCCGGCACTGCCACAGTAGAAACCCGGCAATGGTTCCTCTCAAGAGAAATACACTTACCCACGCGCACTGAAATACAGAGAAAGTAAAGCAGAAATCAAATTGATGTCTCCTAAAATAATTACATTCTCAAGCTCAAGCATTTAACGTCTAACATTCTAACTCAACCTAAGATCCTCATTTAACACTTGTGAACTGTTTTGGAAGCACGGGTAAGGGTCAGAGTTGACAGCGGCCTGGGTTTTCTCAAGGACCAAGGGCCACGCTTTCTAGACTTCGGCTGTTCAGGTACAATCGAACAACAGCTACAACAAGACGGATGTCAGGATTGTGTCAGCCCAGGACCAGACGTGGGTTTGCCGACATCAGGGTCTCTTCTGCGCGGTCCGATCGCTCCTGCTGGGGCACGGCATTAGCAGAGCCGGCGGTGTTTCATATCCCTTCAAGCTCTGATGTATTCTGCACAACCCCGTGCTGTCGCCGCAAATGAAAACAACCGATGTAAGTCATATCATTTAGCTCGAGGAGCAAAGCTTTAAAAGGACCGCTCTCCTCAAAGGTTGTTTTTGTTCCTGATGGCTTATTTTGTAAGATTTTCCTCTCTCTCTCTTTCTTCCTTCCTTCCTTCCTTTTTTTTTTTTTTTTTTTTCCCTCTTTCTGTTCCAGTCCCCAATGGAAATGAAAGCAAACCTCCCCTGGAGGAAGGCTCCTGGGGGTGTTCACCGTGCGGGCCGCCCTCTGAGAGGCAGCAGGTGCCGAGGGGAGCAGAGCTGGGACCGTGGGCCAGACCCCGGCGAAGTCTGTGGGGCTTGAGTGACAGGAAGTCGCATGTGGTGTCTTTTTCACCTGTGGAGAGAGAAAGATACAGCCGGACCAGCCTAACCGTCTCGTACCAAAGATACATTGTCATCCGAGCCGGCGTTTTCACCCGCGGGAACAACACAGCTCTTTCATGGCCTCGGAGCAGGCAGGAGCCTCGGGGTCTCTTCTCTCTTCCCAGTCAGCCGGTGTGCAATGCTGCTCAGCAGGCGGTGGGTCCTTCTGGAGGGCGACCTCCTTCGGCTAAGCGACATTAACATCAGGGTGGCCTGATTAAGTTGCTGGTTATTTTGAGTGCTGTCTGCGGTTGAGCTGATGGTAGGAATCCCACTCCGGACCTTTCCCGACTTTAGAGAAGATGGACGAGCTCCGTGTGGCCCGTGCTGGTCAGCGTGTGGGCACCCCTGGGCCATCATGCACGGCACACTCTGAAAGCGTGTAGGAGCAGTTTCTGCAGGTGCACAAGGGAATGGGAACCCTCCGAGGTCCAGGAGGAGGGCTGGAGGCTGGGGCTCAGCTTGGGGAGTCGCCTGGGCACCCACAGAAGAGTCAGCTGCTCTACGTTGCAAGCATAAGAAAGATGTTTTTCTCTTTACCTTCACAGGGTACTTGGTGCCATGTTCTCCCAGTCCTGGGGGTGAGCACGGCCAGAGGCTCCGACAGGAAGTGCTTATGCAGCTTCCCTGTGTGCGCCTGGCAGCCGCCAGCAGGAGCAGGAGCAGGAGCAGGAGCAGGACGGCACAGGACTATCTTGGTCCCTCCTGGTGTTTCTGCAGGTGCTGGGAAGAGCTCTTATCACCACGTGCCTGGGAAGCGGGAAGTAGCAAGTCCTTTTACATGTACACGTGCATTTTAAGACCTGGAGTTTACATGACTCGCTGAGCTCATCCCAGGGCAGGAACAGTGGAGAACGTGGCTATGTCCCCAGGGGCACCACTGGCTCTCCTGGACACACAACTCAGCAAAAAGCTGGCGTCACAACGCAACTAGATTCAGAGAGGGGACAGCTGGCTCCCGGAGTGGCCCAGCCCCAGGAGCCAAAATACACAGGCTTTCCTAGTGCAACCGAACCCTTCAATCACTCCCATTATGTTCCTAATAGGTGTCTTCTTGTTACCTATGGACACTGCTGACTTGTTTGGGTGGGAGCCAGCTCAGAAGGGCAAAACCGTCAGAAAGCATTGCGAGCCCCATCAGGACTCCGTGTGCTGTGTTAATGACCTTGAGTGCCTCTCTCCCAGGCTCATCAGCGGACCGCGAGTGCTCACTGTCACCGTGTGTCCATTTTCCTATAAGACGACTTTGGTACCAGAAAACAGGCCAACCGTTTATTTAATAAGTAATAAAAACACATTTTTTTAGGGCTGACTTTGAGTAGTGGATGCTTTCTGACCTGAACTGGAAAATGGGCTTCTATCCAGCACCTGCTAATAACGTCCCAAAAGCCTAAGGTCCCAGTGAACAGACACGGCCAGGACAGAAATTTCGGTGCCCATTAAAATACCTTAAATTCCCCAAATCTGGAGTTTAATCATTTACACATTCTCATATCCCATCGTCTGCCCAGTGATTTCTTCTTCTGAGAGCCGTTAAATGTTAATTAATTAGATAATGTGTTCTGTTGTACTTTAAGTCCGACTCACAATTGCATCTGGCATATGGTGCCGGAGGAGTCTGTCCCAAGACGCCACTGAGGAGCGCCGAGCGGCTGGAGGAGACCTGCCCGCATGGCCGCGGTCCCTGCAGGAAGTAGTGGGAGCCCAGAGGAGCGCGGTCTAGAAAGGAAGGACGCCAAATGCGCCTGTGAGCTCGAGAGAGACTTTACAAAAGGAGATAACATGTTTTCATTTTTCATAATTAGCCTTGGTAAATATGTAAGGAGTTGTTTTAGTTTGCTTGGGGAAGAACAAAACCAAGCAAAACAAACAAACAAACAAAAAACCAAAAGCAACCCTGCTGTTAATTGGTTCATTGGCTCGTCCATGAAACAAACGTGAATGGATTGGACGGCCGGAGCTCCCTGCTGGCAGCGAGGAGCGGGAGGTGAGGGAGCGAGGCGCCTGCCGTGGCCAGAGCCTAGTGAGAAAGAGGGCTGGGGAGCATCTGAAGAGGGTGTTTTGTTGTATCAGACCCGATATCAGGAGACGTCTGGGTCCTGGAGGCCTCGGGGAGTCTCGACCCTTGACCTCAGAAGGAGTGTTTCTGCTCCAGGACGGTCCCACTCAGTTTTCATCTGTCCAGCTTCCCGTGCCAAGATGCCAGGGCAAGGGGGTCACTGTGCTTGCAGGGGCAATGTCCCTGGTGTTCAGCGACGCGGCCCCAGAGCAGACTCAGGTATGTGGGAGACCAGAGGCGGGTGGCTGCTCCTTGGCCCTGGGGCTCAGCCGTCCCGGAGGGGCTGGCACGGGTGAGGCGGTGATGGCGGGGAAGTCATCCAGTCATGACTAAATGAGCGCTTTTCACCGATTTTTAAGAAATATTTCGATTCCTACCCGGGGTAGGAATGGAGGCACAGATGAGACATAAAGTGAAAATTCTACAGGTGGGCAAACATCTCAGAGGACACTCAGGACCACGTGGTGAGTAATTGAAAACAAAACCACAGTAATTTTTTTCATGTATCAAATGGCCAAAATTTTTTGAATGCTAATAATACAGATGATAGTTTTGTGAAATAGATTTCTCACCCATTTCTCACAATTTTCTAGATAGTGATTAAGTCACGATGTCTTTTGGTACAAAAATTACTTTTCTGGGAATGTATCCTTAGGAAAAAGAAGCTTGATGAAGAAGCGTGCTTAATGGATCAATCTATATAACAAAAAGGGGGAAAAAGTGGGGGAACAGTTATAAACACAACTATTCAGCCGAATACCGTGCTGTCTGTTTAACGACTATGGAAACCTCACAATAATACATAACTACTGGTAGAATAATATTGAAATAATATGGTAAATGCTTGAAATGCAATACGAAATGGGAACGGTAATACCACCCAGAAACAGTGGTTAAATATATACAAAGTATTTGCTGAAAAATGGGAAACTTGAATCAAAGTAGACACTTTCTGTTATGCTCGAATGTTGGGATGGTTTTATGCGAACAGGGGTTCGATATACCTTACACACAACTGACTCAATAAAACACTGTTTCTAAAATAGTTTTTGTAATAAACTCAGAGTGTAAATTAGCGAGTCCACTACCACTAGTCACATATATGGTTTCTACAGTCATACACCCTGCCTTCCCCTGACATCCAGCCCGAGGAGAGGGAGTAGATGAGCCCAGGAGCTCTGGGAAGGAACACGGAGAGGGGTTCAGGCTGAGGCCCACCAAGGGGATAGCCCTGCATTTATTTGCTGCACAAAGGAATTCCACAGATGGAGTGATATGACCCCTAGAGGACTCCTAGAGGACTTTTCAAGCCAGATAGATCAGCCTCTTCTGGACGTGGGGCTTGGGTAACTAACTTTCTGTAAAAAGGGGGTGTGTAAGGTACTCACACACGGCAGAGAACAGCCTTCGCAGGTGGCGCTTTTCATCTCTTCTACCCCTACCTTTGCGGCCAAGTTCCTGCTTTCCTGGACCGGCGCTTGGGCTCAGGCGTACAGAGGCTGGGGCGGACGCTGGGAAGCTGCTGCCCTGTGTCCCCCCGGGTGCCGTGACCCCGAGAGCAGGAGCAGAAAGACGACATGGAGAGGATCAGGAAGCAGCGGTGTGGAGACCGCACGGCCTGCTGCCTTGGGGAAAGAAGGAAAAGCAGCTGCAGACCTGGCACGGACTCGTCTCCGGCCGCCTGCGAGGGACACAGCAGGGCCGGGGGGGCGCGGTCCGGGCGAGGACTGGGACACGACGCGGCTGGCGCGTGGCGGGCACCTGGCACCTGGCACGGACTCCGCGCAGGTGCACTGCGCCGTCCATTCTCCGCGGCCGTGCGGGGGACACGGGAGCACGGCGGACTCTGGTGAACTGGGAGACTGAGTGTGGGGGGGGGCGGGCAGCCGCTCTCCGTCTGGGCCTCGGTCGGCGATAATTACCAGGACAGAGCGGGGTGAGGCCGCTGCCCACGGCTGAGGCAAGGGGACCGGCCCGGCGGCCGTGAGCTGGGTACCAAGTACGCGAGGGGTCGTCATCCTTCCCTTGGGGCGTCCACGGGACCGCGGCGTCTGTGCCCTGCACGGGTGGCTGCTGTTCCCTCCTGCCCAGGTGGTCCCTCCTTAAAGAGAGGGCAGAGGCGTCCTGAGGCAGCCTCTGACTTACCGGCTCAGGCGTCATTTCAGCAGCGCCGACTGGGCAGGGCCAAGTGCTGTTCGTGTCCAGGACGTCAAGTGGGGCAGGAGGAGCAAGGCAAAGTGTGAGCCTTTCCCTCGGGGCCTGGAGAGGAGCGGGGAGCCCGGGGAAGCCCTTCTCCGGGCTGGCACGTCCTGTGCATCCGGGGCTCCCGTCTGGGGTTCGGGTGTCTGGAACCGATGGGACCCCCCCCTCCCAGACGAGGCGGCCTGGGAAGGCCAGCTCAGGGGCCCGGGATCGAACCGGAGGCGCCGAGAGGAGGAGGCCACAGCGCTCTGCCTGCGTCTCTCCCCGCCGCTGAGCCTGGGGACCCACATGCTCTGAGTGGATTTTTCTATTTTTGCTTCTGCCGCCGCTGGCAAATTCTAGCATTTTCTGTACCTTTTTACATCCCCTGCCGCCTGGGTGGAGAGGAGCACCGAGCGCACCAGGCCGAGGCTGCTCAAACGCAGGCGGCAGTGGGGCGCGAACCAAGGAGGGAGCACCTGCGTCTGCGGTGGGTGCGCTTCCCCGCCGGCTGGGCGCTCGGTGACGTCATGCGGTGGGCGGGAAACGTCGGTGACGTCATGCGGTGGGCGGGGGAGGATTTGCTACAAGGTTGCATTCTGGCGACTTAGTACTATTTTAGTGAGCTTTGAAAACGTAGCCTGCTTCTTGCTGCACGACTTCGGCTCTAGAGCTTTTGCACACAGGATGGGTGTGCGAGGACACACACACACACTCATACACACACACACTCACACACACACGGGGCAGGAGCTTGTCCCCTGTAGCGGTGACCTTTACCACGCACTGGGGTAGAGGCGCGATGTAACACTGCACAGCAAGGCTTAGAACGGGCCGAGCGGGTGGAAAACGGAGACATTATCAGGAGAATTTCACCAAGTGGGCAGGAGCCAAGGTCCTCGTTCCGCAGGACGCGCCCTCGCTGCGGGCTCAGCCCAGCATCGCCCCGGGAAGGCTCTCTTCCTCAGCCGAGGCAGGCGGCCTCCCCGGGGCGAGCAGTCCGGCCGGAGGATGGGGATCCCAGCCCCCGTCCCGGCCCAGGCGAGCTGCGCCGCGTCCGAAGCCGCTGGGGATCACCACGGAGGAGTCGACGCGGATCGGAAGTACTCGACGGAGAATGTGTCTTTTTCCTGCCCTGGAAACCGAGCACGATACCTGCCCAGAAACAGGTGGCGAGAGCGTGCTCCTCAGGGGAGTGGCTAAAGAAGCAGGTACATGTCGTTGCATTTTCTTGTTTCTTCCTTTTTCAGTCCAGCTGGTCTCTGTGACATTCGTGCAACATCTCTAGAGGTTTTCCTCTTTCCCTGGATCCTTATGTTACCTCGGGCACGGCCGGTGAAGACCTACTGTTGCTGTACATCTCTGCTCTAGAGCACTTCTCATTTTATTTAATATGTTCAGAGTCTAAGTAAGAAGCTGAAGGTAAAATTATGCAGCCGGCAGGTGGTGAAAAGGGCCCATCTGGGAGCCAAATCCTGGGGGAGCTACTCTCCTTAATTCCGGGAGCAAAACAGCACGGACGAGAGGGCAGTTCACGCCGGGGGTCTGCAGTCGGGGTCTGGGCGGCTTCCAACACCAAGAGGGAGTCCGAGGGGAAAGGCTTTGATCAAAATGAGTCTGGCCCTCGATTCTAGAGACTCGGGCTTTGACTGGTCAGCGGAGGCGCCACGTCCCCGGTCTGGGGACCACAGACCAGACAGCAGACCTGACACAA
Source organism: Mustela nigripes (assembly GCF_022355385.1). Taxonomy (NCBI): domain Eukaryota; kingdom Metazoa; phylum Chordata; class Mammalia; order Carnivora; family Mustelidae; genus Mustela; species Mustela nigripes. The sequence goes on along the minus strand of NC_081571.1, from coordinate 81,879,234 downwards.
TGGAAGTTTGTTCTCTTCCAGGTCTGGAAGATGGAAGTCTGAGGCCGGGGAGGGCAGGTGCGGTTCTTCCCAAGACTGTGAGGAAACCTGCCTCTCCTTATGCCTCCTTCCTGCCTGGGGGTCTGGCCGGCGGTCTCTGTGGTGCGCTCCTGCGTGGACGTCTGGGTCCACATGTCCACATGTCCTCCTTTCAAATGTCAAATGTTGGATTAGGACGCACCCAGTGACCTCACTACCTTCACTAAGATTACCTCACTGACTCCACTACCTTCCACTAAGATTACTTTCTGAGTTTTGGGAGTTAGAGGACTTCATCGCGTCTCTTTTGTGGGGGACACAATTCAACGCATAACAGGTGCCGACAAAAACTCAGCCAAAGCACCCTTGGCGTTACTGTCCTGCTTTGTGCCACTTACTTACTGTCAAGGAGCAACTAATGTCCCTGGATAGAGCTTCCTGTATAATCAGGAAAAGCTTCCCAACAGCATTAAAATTAAATATTTATTCTGATCTTTCATAACCCTCCTTAGATGAGGGACAGTAATTGTCATGCTAATTGGCCTCACCAGCCTGTAGTTCTTGGCAATCAAAGACCCTGCACACAATTAGTTTGCATGAAAAAACAACCCTAGTGAATATTAAATATTTAGTAACAAATATTTAATAACTTAAAATAACTATGTCTCATAGTAGCCCATAGAATGTGCAATTCTGGGTTCACAGAGCGCCAGTGACACAGAGGCTTCTGGAAGCAGACGTGCCGGTCACTTTCATCTCACCTGGAGAGTCTGCCGTCTGCCCTTGGAGCCTCAGCACAGAGTCCCTGGCCTTCCTGAGAGCTGCCTTCGAGCGCGCTGTCGTGGCCCACGGCGAGGAGCAAGGAAGGACGGGCCCAGTGCCACCTCAAGCCCATGTCAGCGCTGCACGTCCGCGCCTTCTCACGGTTGTTGCTTTTATCCCAGGCTCTTGTGATTGACCTGCTATGTTCTGCCAAAAGTCTGATTTCTGAGAAATGATCTTTCAGAAAGTTCTCTGTGCACTTCAAACAGAGCCATGGGGGAAACAGAGATGTTACCCTCATTAGGGTCATCCCTGGGATCACCTTGTCCAGCCCTATAAGCCTTACCTGCTCCTGTCCTGGTGTAGCCGCCCCCCCGTTCTCGGCCGGAGGGCGGACAGATGTGTGCAGCTCTCGCTCATGGGCCCTGGTGGCCCCCGCCCTTGGATTCCAGCCTTCTGTAGTCCCCAAACCCCAACACTGACCCTGGCTGGACTTGGTCATATTTCCTAATGAGCAGAGCAGGTGCAGTAGGGGGGCGGCAGGCCACCCTTGAGAGGGTGGCAGGGCAGTGACACTGTGTGCTGCCCATCTCTCCTCTCCCCCCCTCAAGTTCATGCTCTGATAAAGCCAGAAGGGTCCAGAGGACAGGGCCTGAGGGCACCCCAACCCCTGCCTGCAGGGAACCGAGGCCCTCGATCCCTCTCCCTGAGAGTGAGCTCAGCCGAGAGCTTCTCAGTGGTGCTCGGGATGGCTGCTTCCCTGGACGATGACACCTTGGTCACAGCCTCTGAGAGCCTGAGCCAGAGGACCGGCCCGGCAGGTCCCGGTTCCTGGGGTGCAGAAACTGAGAGTAATAAATGCTGTTAAAGTATGTTTAAGACTGAGTATGTCTCCCCCTCCACCCCAAACTATGAATACCAAGTTCATAGTTTGAGGCCCTGTCCCTGATGCGACTGTATCTGGAGATGGTTCCTTTTAGGAGGTGATCAAGGTGAGGCGAGGCCATGAGGCAGAAGCCTGGTCCCAGAGGACTGGCGTCCTTGTGAGAAGACAGACACCAGAGCTACAGTTGTGCTGGGGAAGGCCACGCAAGGACACAGGAAGAAGGCGGCCGCCTATAAGCCAAGGAGAGACCTCCGGTGTGAGCCCTCCTGCCCACGCCTTGAGCTGAGATTTCTGGCCTCCGGAGCTGGAAGACGTAGCCGCCCAGTCTTCGGGACTTTGTTATGGAAGCCTGAGCTGACTGATACCTGCTGCTAAATGTCGGGGGTCATTAGTTCTGCAGCAACAGAGAAATAACAGAATCCTGGACACATGTGGGATTCCTTTTTTTTTTTTTTAAGATTTTTATTTATTCATTTGACAGACAGAGATGACAAGCAGGCAGAGGGGCAGGCAGAGAGGCAGGCAGAGAGGCAGGCAGAGAGAAAGAGAGGAGGAAGCAGGCTCCCCGCTGAGCAGGGAGCCCAAGGTGGGGCTCGATCCCAGGACCCTGAGATCATGACCTGAGCCGAAGGCAGAGACTTAACCCGCTGAGCCACCCAGGCGCCCCCCACTGTGGGATTCCTATCACTCTGGGCTGTGAGCAAGACAGGAGAAGATCCACTCTCTGGGCCTTAAGAATCTCACAGTCTACGAAGGGAGACCAGCAAGGAGAATGGAGCAAAGAGCTCAGCGACAAGAAGTGGCCACATTACGGGTACGAGGGGCAGAGGGAGGTGGGGATTGGGGGGGCGCTTCCTTCTACCGTGGAGGAGGAAGAGGGGAATGGCACCCCACCTCTCTGCGGAACAGTGGCCGAGGGGACACGTGAAAGAAGAGACGTCCCATGAGCTGATGCGGGTGGGGCGGGAAGAGAGCTGTGAAGGACCGTGTGGACACCAGGGGAGCATCACGCATCTCCCTGCTCGCCCCACGCTCCAGGGACTTTGCCTCTTTGACCCGCATGGCTGCCCTTGACCCGCGTGGAGGCCGCTGAGGTTGGTTCTGCCATCATCTCCATGTGTTGGCTGAGAGAGGTTAAGTCAGTTGCCCACGGCTGCACGGTTCGCCCCCCAGTGACCAAGGCTCCCACCGCCGTCTGCAAGGTCAGAAGAGAAGAGGTCCTTGGAGGACACCAAAGTCTAAGAGGCCAGAGAAAGGAAAAATCAGGAGAGAATTTGAGAAAGAGCTGTGTAAGTGACAGGAGGAAAATTAATATTGTCCCTAATCAAAGAGTTTCAGAGGTTGGAAAAGTGTTTACTGCCAGAGACAGTAGAACTATCATGTCAGTGATGGGTTTTGAGGAAGGGACAAGTGTCAATGGTTTAATGAGAACAGAAACGAGGTTCCTGTCCAGTGTGGGGGGAGGTGAGGAAGTGCGGGCCATGATCCCTTCCTCGAGACGTCTGACGTGAAGCGAAGGGGAGAAGTAGGGCAGCGGTGAGCTCATCCTGTGGTAAAGGCCCGTGTCCGGATCCTTTCTTACTCGACTCCTTCCTCATCTAACGCTAGAAATTTCTTCAAGTTAGTTGGGTTTTCAATGACCAGACAACTGCATACTGCTCTCTTTGAACATTGTCTTCCTTCTTAATTGATCTAGAATATCTCTGTTAAGGATGCCATCAGATGTTGACTGCTAACGAGCCCACAGTGGAGAAAGTACTGGGGTTGACAGGGGGCATGAAGAGATTGGATTTGCACGTAGAAAAGAGACCTCGGAGGACAAACTCTCTTCAGCAAGTCCCCCGAGCCTCACCAGACCCGTGAGTGTGGGGTCATCGAACTCGTATGCCAGAGAGGAGGTTGTATTGGAAAAGACAGACTTAAGAATTTCTTAGAATTTTGATTTTTACAAAATCCTGGGAAGCCTCTCTCTCTGAGCCAGTCTGGGCCCAGGATATTACTTAATTCCCATATCATGGAGAATACCTATGAAGGCAATAATGTTTCCTAGATTTTTCAAGCTGACATGATGCTTGTTTTTAATTTTCCTTGCCCAGCTAACCCAGGGGGACATGCTTATCAGGAACAATGATTTCCAGAAGGTCGCATATGCGCATGCATGGCAACCTTAATTTGCTGCATAGTGAGGCATTGGATTTGTGTGGGGGGACCACCAGCAAAGCAAGATCTTGGAAGAGGTGAAGAAGGCTGAGGCGTAGAGCAGGAGGCATGACCAGCCTTGAATGGAGGAAGCAGGAGACCAGAGACATCGTGGACAGAGGAGGCATGGTGGGTGAACAACAGGTCACAGCTGGGGTCCTGCTTCATCTCCATTCCAGGAAAAACACAGATTTAGGTGATGTTGAGTTCAGTTGTTAATTTTCCAAACATATAATCCAGCAATGGTCCTGGAGCAGATTCACAGTTTCTGTAGTGGAATGTGGCACGGTGTGTAGCCCAAAGGCTGCACAACCTTGGGTGGGTATCGTTGGCGCAGAGAGGGTTCTCGACACGGAGCACACCATAGTGTGATCCCGAGGTCATGGTGGGGCTTCTGTAACTGAGTGGTCATGAGACCTTCTACCTCTAAACTGTGACAATGTAAGCCCTCTGCTGAAGGGACCTCAGTGAGCCCATCCACGTTCTCTGTGCCCAGACTCCCCGCTCGAGGAGCTGAGAGACGTACCGCGCTCACGGACGCTGTTACTTCTCTACATAGTACTTATCATGGATCAACACGTCTCTATTAATCTGTATTTCTTTTTCTTGTCTGATGGGTTAACTGTCTGTTTTGTTGGTGACCGTGGCCAGGAAAATGTCATCTATGGATATCAGAGCCACTGTCACTCGAGTTGGCTTACGTTGTCGCTCCCTCACCTGAACAATGCCTGAGCTGTTTGCACGGGTCTGTGGCTAGTGGGAGCTGTACAATGTGTGGATGTACCCGCTGTCCCTCTCCCACGTTCCTAGTCCCCGATACCTTTTCTGGGGAAAGGGTGTAGGAAGAATAAAGTGGCGGATCACACTTTTGATCCCAACAGACCATTAATTGCTTGATGACTTTAGAGGAAGTGCTGTGGGTTGAATTCTGTTTCCTCCCAAAAGACAGGCTGAAGGGCTAACCCTCCTCACTTCCGAGGGTGACTACAGCTAGACACAAGGTTGTTGTAGATATAATTAGTCAAGGGAAGACGAGGTCACCCTGGAGTAGGGTGACCTCCAACCCAGCATGACTGACGAGAAGTTATCTGACAGTGGCTGTGCAGAGACAGACACAGAAGCCACGTGAAGACAAAGGCAGGTCCGGGGAGAGGCAGCCGCAGACCAGGGGGTGCCGGAGGCTCCGGGAGCAGCAGGAGGCAAAGGGTCCCCCCACTCCTGGTGGCAGTGGGAGCCTGGCCCTGCTGACACCTTGACTGGGACTTCCAGCCTCCAGACCCAACAGAGAAGAAATTTCTGCTGTTCTAAGCCACAGCCAGACAGCAAGTCTCCTGACTTCCCTAAGCCTCAAGCTCCACCTCTCAAAAATGGGCTTGACATCTGGGACACTTAGGGAGAAAAATCACGAAGATTTTTACAAGACCTTCATTAAGTTAACGCACAGACGACGCTGTGTTTCATTGTTAAAGCCCAGGAACTTTGTCTCTTAAACAGGGATGGGCAACCCTGGTGACTGTTCGGCCCCGGAGCTGCACTCAGTTCTCTCCTCTTTAAAACTGGTGCAGGGACCCCAGTGCCCCTGGTCTCCACTAGCCACACAAAGATGCGATGGCTCCTCCGTATGTCACTGGTTTCTGACTGATGTCCCGTCTCCTTCCAGCATGCACTGGAGGCAGCTTACCGTCAGCACACGGACACAAGTTTTATGCATTCTGAACAGGGTGCCCCGGCGCAGACACGACACTAAACTAGAGATAATATATGGTGATGCGACGACTCCGTGCTGTGAGGGCGATAAATTTTCGGGACTCACGTATGAAGATGTATCTTTCTAATACCAGGGACTCGGGTTATTTCGTTTATTTATTTCATCAATTTTGTTCTTTTGTTTTCCCAGCGATTTCTGGGAATGACACACTGATCGTGGCTTAATACAAACGGCGAATCTCGCCGTCCTTGTGTGTGACTTACGGGGTAATGGATGGCGGGGGCGGGTGCGTTTTGAAGACGCTCTCGGTTTTCTCTGTCTGCAGGCCGCATTCGGTTTGATCGATTGGCTGCCGGTCACACATCCATTTCTGTTTGGGGACGCAGGCGGCATGCAGAGTTCTGCGTCTGTGGGTCCGCGCTCCGGCGCCGCTCCGCTAAGCAACACCAGGGAAGGCTCATCATTGAGAATTCTGGCTCCAGGACTGTTTCTACTAATTCCTTCAAGTTCAAGTTCAAGTCAGTGGTCACTCTTTCATATATGTTTACTTCAGTGCTCCCCTAATTAACCAAATGTTACTTTATATTGGTATGATACCATATAGTTTAAAATGTACCTTCATTTTAAAATTATTGTCTTATCTCCACTTTTTCTGTTTCTTCTTTCTCTTCTTTCCCGTCTCTCTCTCTTTCTTTCTTTCTTTCTTTCTTTCATGTGTGGTTGGTCATTTCAGTAACAAGACCTCCTGGCCCACCTGACTTCTCGCAGGTGTCTCTTTCAGGAACTGGAGAGGCCGACCCGAACGGCCCATCCCGGACTCCATCTGCTCTTTCCACGACGCCACGAGCTGCAGGTCGATGTCTCTGGATTGTCTTTAGGACCTACCGTCCTGTGCCACACAGCGGACAGCTCACATTTGCCACTCAGGGTGGGGACTGGTCTGGCAGCAAACGTGCCAAGCAGGGATCGCTCGTGTGGTCCTTGCCTCCGGAGACAACCTCGTGGAGTGTCCAGGAAGTTGAAAATTCACCTCCGTGAACCATCTCTTCATCAACACAATTTGTACATAGCAAGGCGAGCCGGGGCAGAGGACCCCAGGAGGCCATATGTGTGTCTGTTACGGGAAAGATGCACTTGCTCTTGGGTGGCCGAGGGGCTGTGGAAACTTTCCCCTGAGGACAGGAGGAGCGAGACAGGGCAGGAAGTGGCCGACGCTCTGCCCTTGGAGGAAGGTTGCAAAGTTGTGATTTGATTCTTCCCTCTGTCTTCTCCAACGTCGACAGATTTTATAACTTGTTTACTCTTATTTGGGCCTTCTCAGTGGGATACACAGATCAAGACAGGAAAAGCGTGGGGAGACCATGAGCCCCCTTCATGCCGAGTCCTCTTTGATTTCTGCTTTTCTGTGCTGAACCTCTTTTGCGCCCAGTGTTCCCCTTACTGGATTGTCTCCTGCACACCGGTCTTTAGTCTCCTGCTGGAAGCACCAGACATGGTCTCCCATTTTAGGCTGTGAGTGGATTGATTTAATCTTGCAAGCACAGGCCTTGTGTCTAGTGTGCTTGGCAGATTGTGGATGCCGGACTGTCCTTGTCATATCAGCCTTGTCCTTAGACCACTTTGTGTGAAATACTGACTTCATGGGTCCCGGCAGAAACAGGAGACCTGGGCCAGGTGTGTTAACAACTCAAACAGGGATGAGGGACAAGGCCACGGGAGAATCTCACTTAATAAGTATCTGACACGATGGGGGATATTTCGTAACTAATGCTAAGCTTCAGTTTCATCCATCATACAGGATGTCAAAGCTGCTCTTTCTTCTGCCACTGTGTCTGTCATGCAGCCTGGAGGGAACATGTCTCTACGTCAACACGTCCCAAATGATTGGGAGGACAGAGGATTCCCTCTCCTGTGTACTCCTCACCTGTGCGTCAATAGTCCATTCCCAGTGGGCGTGCGGCTGTGAATGCCTTGGCGTCCGTGCCTTTAGCAGGATTGCCTACTGGGCACGGCTAGAGTAGTTTCTTATGGTAAAACAGATTAGATCTACAAATACAGAGGAAAGGTCGGGCAGGTATGGGATGCATTAATTACGGAGACAGCAAGATCCAGAGCTCCTAACTGAAAGTATATTAGAATGTTGTGACCAGGTAAGCAGTTTGGATTGGAGTATATGACAAGACAGTCTATAATGAAAAGTGAATTAAAGAACCAGGGGCCTCTTGTAATGATGAGGAATTATGTAAAGTAGAAATGTAAGAAGGATTATGGAAGTAATTGAATTTTTCTTTCTAGTTTTCTTGACACCTCTGTGTTATACGACCGTGGCGCTGTTCCTCATTTATCTACCTCTGAGTGGACGGGGGAATGTGGACATCCTAAACACAGAAACGAGACAGATGTGTTAACAACCTCTCTGCTGCCAGCCGGTGAGACAGTCGTATTTCACAGCTCTTGTGTCATCAGGGGCTACGAAATTTAATCAAGGGGTACAATATTTCATGCTTGCGAGGCCATTACTTTGAAATATTGTGTTTTGTGTTTTTTGTTTTTTTTTAAGTACAAGAAAAGACCCATACTTACATTGGGCTTTAAACCAATACTATTGAAATATTTAAAAGAACTTAGATGCCACTTAGAATATTGAGCTCACGTGATTGGAAATCTTCAGAAGTTTTCCAAATGGAGGATGAAGGGCAGAGGGGTCCATCGCTTACTTCCTGACTTCCTTCTTCTACATCTTTGAACCGATGCCTCCTGGTGATACTGGGCAAGAGAAAGAGTAAGATGTTGGTTACAACGATTGCCTTAATATCACCTTTGTTTCTGAATTGTTTCAAAGCCAAAATGTCAGAGTGAGGCTAGATTGAATGGAAGGCCCTGAGGCACCCTAGACATGCCCAGTGCCCTGCGCCATGCTCACTGCGTGGTGGCTTTCCAGGTTAGGGCCTGTAGTCGTGGTCTTGGTGAGAGAGAACACGCAATCAGGTGACAGGGAAACACGACAACCCATGTCTCCACTGCCTTTCAGAAAGTCACTAGATACATACTCGCCAGTCAGATACTAGTCATCCCTGTAACAAAGAGATATTAAAGATGGAATTGCTGTAATCAGGCCACCAAATCGTCACCTGAAAAGGCCAAAGACATCTAGAGGCATCTTTTCATCCTGGACCCAGAAATGGTACACAGATTATGGGACCCGATTATAAAAGGAAACTAAATATCCTGTGAATTTCCAGCAAATGATACACTATTACCATCTGAACTACAAGTATGTGTACATATTGAAATAATGTCACCACCATAGCCAGAGTGAAGACCTAACGTTGATGTTATTGATGTATTTACTTGTTTATTTGTTTATTTTTAAGAGTATTTAAACAACCTCTGGACCCAACATGGGGCTCACATTCACAACCCCAAGATCAGGAGCCCGTGCTCTACTGACCGCTCCAGCCAGGAGCCCCCAAGATTGTTTTTCAAAACAACTTTGTTTGTAATAAAATTCAGAATTTCTGAGTATGGCTTCCCCATGGTGCATTATTTTGGAGTCTTCAAAATCCTGTTCCTTTTCCCGTTGCCATATTCCTTCAGATGAGCGAGCCGTGCGTTCGGTCTCAGGACAGACGGCCGCACAGTGGGCTTCTCTCGACTCAGCTTCCTGCGATTTGAGGCCAGACGCTAGGCCATTTACAAACTTGATTCTTTACAACTGCCCTGGTAGAGAGTCTCTTGTCTCCCACCACAGAGATTCCACAATGTCTGATTGTCTGGGAGCACCGAGTCAGCCTCACCAGGGAAGCTGCTGGGAGTTCAACTGCTCAGGCCCGTCCCGACCTAGTGAGCCAGAAAGTCTGCGGGTGAACCCAGTGCTCTGAGGTCAGCAGGATCTCTGGTGGACGCTGCTACGGGATCCGGTGTGAGCACGGACGATCCAACCGCCCCAGGAGGGATGGACGGGAGATGTGAATTCAGATCACTCGGGCCCAACATCCCATGTTTCACCCGATGGACTGGGTGCACACACACCCACTCGCACACAGCCACACACGCCCCCATAAACACCCGCGACCACACGCACACACACACATCTGAACACACAATTCTCTAAAGAGAGAGAGAACGAGAAAAGGAAAGGAAGCTCTTGGAAACAGAGAAGAAGGGACAGCTTTGGAGGACTGGTGTTTCCGTCCCAAACAGCAGAAGACCGAGGAGACCGCCACTGGTTTCTGTTCTCTGCCAGGGGTCAGGCTTTCCGTTATTGCTTCACGAGTTTGCGATGACCACAGTATTTCTGCTCCTATATATGTCAGGGCCAAAGGCCAAATGATAGAAGGCCACAAACCTCTTCACCTGGAAGAAGAAAGAATAACTCATCTAAGACAATGCCTTTTCCTGCCTTTGGTCTCTTCAAGGACCGCCCCCCCCCCCCTTTTTTAAATTAACGTACTGACTGGACTTTGCCTAATACATACTTTCTTCCAGAACAGTTTCACCAACTTCATGCAAAATAGTTAATGATCCTGACTCCTACCTGTGAAGTTTAAAACATTTGCAAGACGAAGGGGTCCCATTGTCTGAAGACTCATCCCTAAGGCAAAGCAGCCCCTGTCAGGGGCCACCCTGGGGAGAGAATTGTAGGGGAGAGTGGAGTCTGGGACTCCAAGTAGCTCTTTTTCCTCCTGGGGTGGGCATTAGCTAAGGGTCTTCAGCGAATACATTAGGCTTCAGTACGAGGTAATATTGGAAATAGGATTGCATCAGCAAAGCGATTCTCTCTCCTGCGGTGGGGCTTAGTCTACTGGTTGGAAGCTTTCCTACCGCAGCGGGGAAGGAGCACCCGGGGACCAGCCAGCCCCCGCTTTACCGGGTTTGCAGCTCACCTCTGCTTACATGTGTCTGTAGTTCAAAAGAATGCTTTTCAGTACCCCTTGACTGGATGCTTTCTAGGGTTTCTTCCAGCCTTAATGCTTTATATTTCTGTTCCACTAATCAGGGGGCTTTGAAGACCCGGAGTCCTGTTTTTCTAGCTTTTGGCTTTGCCAACACCTTCCCTAGCCAGCCCCCATCTAAGAGCATTTATTAGACGGGAAGTAGGCGGAAGTATTACAAGAAAGATATGTTTTTGTAGCTTCTGCCTTTGACAATACATTGACCCAAAGCATCAAAACCCGTTTGACTCTGAAGCTGAATGAAGCCGGCACCTCCCTGCCTCCCGCCTCGGGGCTACCTTCGCGGAGTTCCACACGCTTTCCAGGAGTGGGGCCCTGGGAGCACAGAGCCTACTGTCTTTAAATAGCTCCTGATCTTTGTATCATTAATTTCCTGCTCCGAAAACTGAAGGGCCTTGTAATTATCCAGCTGTAGAAACACAGAAGACGGCACTAAATTTTGCTTAAGTATAGTCTATTGCAAAAACGGAAGCCAAAATATATAATTAGGTTGGCATCACATTTGATAGCTGTGCTGCTCGGTGCCACAACGGCCGGGACGCGTGTGAAGGGCAGGCTGCTGGGGTAATGTGGCAGAAACACTTACCTAATGGCTTGGCCTCCGCTGGCCCCCCTCCCCGTCCCCACACAGTCCGGGAGTCCTGTTACCACCCCGCGCAGACAGGAGGGGTGCACTTTGCAGCTCTCGCCATGAGAAAGGAACAGCCCTCCCTGTCTGCACGTGTCGGTGAGATGCAGAGTAATTAGATTACACTCTTCCAGGCCGATCTCAGTGCAAGAGCAAGTCCCTCTGGCCACTGACATCGAGACACACCCCGCTATTCCCACACGAGGTCCCCAGGGCGAGGGTCATGATTTTCCATAATGAATTCCAAGAGAACTCTTTAGACTAGGGAAGCAAAGTGGTTGCTTTGACCTATTGCCTGCCTATAATTGTGATTAAGTCGTTGGTGATTTTGTGACAAGCCTGTGACACTCAGGCAAGAACATGAACATTTCCTGCTTCGAAGGCAATTGAAGCCTCTGACATATTCTTAAGGAACCAAATGATGTCTTCCGTTGTTAGGGGGGCTGGCCAGTATTTAAGCTTTTTTGACCCATAAACACAAGGGTATCAGTCGTAGAAGCTGGGGAGGAAAAAAAAACCCCTAATTACTATTAATGAGATTCATTATAATATGGAGTCTCCCAGCAATGAATTTTAAATGTCCCTTGTCAGTTTTTCTATCAACATGGCACAGAAGAGAACACCTGCCCCAGAGTGCCATGTCCCTGCATTCTTATTAGCTGATACGGATAATCTGTTTATTTTTGGACTTGTCATGTCGGCGGGGGAGGGATCAATCCTTCCCTCAAATCAATTTTTTCACCAAAAGTGAAAAGCTGAGGCGTTTGTGTGACATGTTTTTAAAATCCCATATTAAAAATAATTGAGAAGAATTAAACTCTAATTGTGTTTTTCTCCTTTTTTCTGTTTTGGGGATTTTTTTTTCTCTCTATTTGGGATACTACAAATTACTCTGTTGTTTCTTGTTATTGGATGGCGAGAACTCCTGTGCTAACATATGTCAGAAAAACCAAGGTTTTATTTTTTGTGTGTGTGTGAAAAACATGATTTCAACTTTTTATTGGAGGCTAAGTACTATTTTCGTAGAAGTGACTGTCTTGAAAACGATACCCAATAGAAATAAAATGTGAGTCACATAGGCGATTTTGAATGGTCTAGTAGCCACAGGTTAAAAAATAAAAAGAAATGTGTGAAATTAGTTTCAATGCTTAATTTAAGGCAATAGACCCAAAATATTATTGCCAGCACATAATCAACATAAAAATTTTAAATAACCAGTTTTTCAGTCTCTTTTCATATTCCGTACCCATGGTGTGTCACTACCCGCATTCCAAGACCCAACAGACTGATGCGGCTGCTGTCGTCCACACGGGGCAATATTATTCCTCCTGAGAAAATAGTTTTCTCTGATTCTTACTTGAGAAACTGAAGGATGGTTTAAAAAGCTGTTTGTAATTTAACTTTAACTTCTTTAGAGAAAATATTATTTGCAACTATGTTTCTCTAGGTTATATACCTTACAGCTGTTAAATCTTACTTTGCTAAAAGGTGAATGTGTTTCATCGCTCAGATGCAAACTTTTGTGATTTAAAGGTAAGACTCAGCTGAATGCAGGAGGGAGGAACTTCACTCATCAAAACGGCATCGGTTCATTAGAAATATTGCATGGGCCAAAGGCTGGAGTGGGTAGAAAACAAAAGAAAATTTCCGCATGTGGAGACAAATCATTTCTCACTGTTTATTTAAATTGCATGTGGAAATTAAACTACTTAAAACAGGAAAATGAAGTTTTATAGTATTTTTGTTTGTATTGTATTTCAAAACCTGTAGGGGTCCTCATTTTTTAAAGATTTTATTTATTTATTTGACAGAAAGAGAGAGAAAGAGAGAGACAGAGAGAAAGCCCAAGTGGGGGGAGCAGCGGGAGAGGGAGAAGCAGACTCCCTGTTGAGCTGGGAGCCCAATGCAGGACTCGATCCTGGGACCCCAGAGATCATGACCAGAACTGAAGGCAGACGCTCAATGGACTGAGCTATTCAGGTGCCTCTTTATAGTACTTTTAATTAGTCAACTTTCTGAAAATATGTTCATAAAAAGTATAAAAAATTGTACAATTTAATTTCCATCTAAATCCAACATAGTTTTAGTTTTTTTGTGACTCTTTTTCTCATCTGTAAAGTAGGGATGATCATACTACCTACCTCAGGGCTTTTTCAAATAGACTTTATATATAATTTTTTTTTTTTTTTTGAGGGAAGGTTCAGGTTCACAACAACAGTAAACAGAAAGTTTTCATATGCCCCTGACCACACCCTGACATGCCACCCCTCCCCCCCCACCCCCACCCCAGCTGCTCTGAAAGCATGTGACATTCATTGTAATCAGTGACTCCACACATCCCAGCTCTGGATCCTGGGCCACTCTTCTTGAATTCAATACAGATGTCCCGGGTCCTATAGTCCAAGGACTGTGCCTACTCTCCCACTGCAAGGGCTGAGCCTACTACATTCTTGCCTACTGTTTTTCCAAATCAAGTATCTTGTAGAAATGTATTAAAATTTCTCCTCTCAGCTCTCATAGGCTTGAATTATGGAGGTCCCAGGGACAATCAGCTGTTTCTTGGGATTTTTCAGGCATGTTGGACATGATTCAAAGTCCCTAGTTGTACCTGGCGATGGCAAGGTGTCATTCAGCCACCTTGATTTGGGGACATCGAGAACCAGCGCTGGTCCCTAGAAGACAACCAGCCAAGATTTATTCCCACATCTTGTAACTTTTGGTCACAAGCCTTTCTATGCCAGCATATTCTCCAGCCATGATCCGACAGTAACTGAATGGAAGACTGGTGTTGACGGCTCATCATGGGCGTGTGTTTTAAACTTTGTCCTGACTATTCCCATGCTGGCTGTTCAACGTCCCAAACGTGATGTTGAGCACGCCTCATCATTAGAAGTTGCAGAACCATCCAGATTTGCTAATATTTGGGGAGTTACTCCGGTCTGCAAAGGTCTTTAGAAAAGCGATAATTATGTGCTTAACGCTTAAACAACATTTCCAAGTTTACCATCATTACTCTTTGTTTCTGCAGAGGGTTCCATGACCTACAGAAAATACGAGAACGATGAATACGAAAACACGAGAAATATGGCTTTTGTCTGGTCGGGTGCAGGTCTCGGTGGCAGAGACAGAATTCAGGTCACAGCCCAGGAGAAGAGAGAAAGAGACCACAATTTTTTTGTGCTCTCAATCCCTTTTTTGGTTTTTTTTTGGCTGCACAATCCTTTCCCATTCTGGATGCACTATTTACCCATTCAGGGTTTAGTGCGTATTTGTACATACTGATATGTATTTACTGGCTTAAGGTGATTTTTTAGCCTTAGAATTTCTGCCCCTTTTTGAGGAGAGCCCTAATGTGTCCCATAGGCTTGACTGAAATACCCTTCCCTGCCAAACGTGATGCATTCTTATTTTTCCTGAGGGACAGCCAGCTTTAACCATCCCTTCTAGTTGCCGCCATCCATCACCTCCAAACGGCTGCAGCTTGCTGAGCCGCCTGTACTCTCGCTGCTTCTGGCCTTTGCACCTGCTCTTCTCGGTGTCCGAGACCCCGTCCAGACCCTTTGTGCGTGTAGAATGTTCTGCTCATCCCTCCAGACGGAGCTCAGCACTTTCCCGGTCTCCTTTCTAGGGAAGCCCCGCCCCTCTTCCCGTGGCTGTTACCTGCCTTCTTTTGTGCTACACCAACATATGGGATCTTTCTGTTGTTGGGTTTGTATTTTTTTTTTTCCTTTGTATAATGTTCCTTGAGTTCTGTGTCTGTTTCTTAGCCTTCCTGACTGAGCCGGAAGCTTTGTTTAAAAAGTCATCAAGATACACACAAACCCACGTGGCAAGTGAGGGACCACGAGACACATCCGGCCAGGAGTCAGGGGCACACACCTACCATTTCCTGGGTAAATTCCAGAGGCACTTTTGTCACATGCATTTCTATAGTTGGCCATTTTCGTGTAGTTTCTGGGTATTTCTCTTTTCTTCCTTGACTTTTTCCTGGTTTGTTTTCACATCAGAAGTTTAATTTTTAAGAGTTCTGAGAGCAATGTGTACCACGGGGATGCTGTCAGCGTTAGATCAGCTTCTAAACAGTTCTGGAAAACGTTAATTCTAAGAGGTACTTGGCTTCTTCCATTCACAGAAATTATTACTTTAGTCAGAATTCATCTGAGGATCTATTGTCCACTAAGCACTGTGTCTCTATACTTAGTAGAGAATTAAAATCTTGTTCCTGATGATTATAAAGTATTTTCTAAGTGAATGAAGATACAACAGCAATGACAAGGTAACAGCATTGAGAACAGTGTCTCTCAAAATTGCTATAAATAAAATCTTTGGAAGTTAGAATATGATTCACTAGCTTTGTCATGCATTTCTATTGTTACTTGGAGATAACATATTTTATCTGTATATCTATGTATCTACCAGTATCTACATCTCTATGGAACTCCCACCCATTTGCTTGGAACAAAAAACCAGTTGTGATCCTCTGAATTATTCAGAGCTTTCACTATGTCACAAGTGGTAATTTTTCTCAATTTTAACAAACTTCTTTGGAAAAAGATGCATCTTTTTTTTTTTCATGTAGCCAATTTGATTCCAATGAAAGTAAATGCTCTTAAAGACTTTGTTGGGGACATCTGGGTGGCTTGGTTGTTAAGTGTCTGCCTTCGCCTCTGGTGGTGATCCTAGAGTCCTGGGATCCAGCCCCGCATCGGGCTCCCTGCTCGGCAGAAGCTGCTTCTCCCTCTCCCACTCCCCTTGCTTGCCTTCCCTCTCTCGCTGTGTGTCTCTCTGTCAGATAGATAAATGCAATCTTAAACAAACAAACAAAAAAACTTTGTTGGTAGAATGAGTAAATGCCAATACCTGATAGTTCTATTCAGCATTTTTCTTCTCCGGCGTATTTCGTTGCCCGTGTGAGGTACTGTCTTTGCTGCTCCCAAGGGTGAATCAGCATGGCTCCATTAGACATTTTCAAGATTTGGCATCAGGAGGTAGTCCCATCTGCAGATGGTCACATAGATCAACAATCAGAGATTAAGGAGACTCCAAGAAACGTTAAGAGGCAACAAATCCTTTCCCTTTCTGAAGGTTTGTAATAATTAGTGATTAGGCTCATTATCCTCCACAGCTCTTAAATTAGTTGAGAACAAATAGGTAAAGCTTTTGGAGGAATGGTCTTGCCAAATTTTTCGTTTTTGTGTATTTAGTACTGGCATGTGAGACAAAGCTGAATGCGATATGCATCAACACAATCTTTGCTGGTTTTTTTTTAATTGGTGTTCTTGTCTCTTGATCATTGATTTGGAAGAGGTTTCAATATGTTAAGACAAAAAGGCTTTAGCAAGCTGATGTCATTATTAAATTAATGTCTTAGGAATATCCATCTGGTGGCAGAGGGCAGATCTAACGTCAGGGGACCTGTCAGAAAACATGTTGAACTTGTTATAAGGAGAAATGCCAAGAAATAGTGAAGGTGGTAGGAGAGGGATGAAGAGGAGGAGGAGGAACCAGCAGCTTTATGAAGGTCACATCAGGGCAGGACCTGGTAGTTCTATGTGATGCACGGAGAAAAGGAACCACGTTGTCAGAGACTCTAAAAGAAGCGACCATTTGAGACAAATAAATAATGTAAAAAATCCTTATTGTATCACCGGTGAGCTTGGTGAGAAAGAAAATTGGGAAGCTGATCATAAAAACCTCCTTCTAAAGAGTTCAGATTTTTAAAGTCGGGCATAGGAACAACAGACAATCAAGAACGTCTAGAAGTGCAGCCAACAGCTCTTCTGCGAGGAGAGGAAAGCTGATGTCAGAGTGACTTTGCCCACTGGAACATGGATGAACACGATGGCAGTGAGTCCGCTGACCCGATGCCGTGCTGCAGACTGTCACGGTTCTAGGCACGCAAAATGGATAATCTCTGTCCTGCACGAGGACTCTCAGGCAGCGCTGTGGTTGTTCCCATTTTAGAAGGAAAAATGATTCACCAAAGGACCAACAGCCAGAGGAACTTTGTGAGAAAGCTCAGAACAAGAAGTGCTCTCAGGCCCTGTGTGAGCTCACAGTCTCAGTTCAAGGTTAATAGGAGACAGAAGGCGGAGCTGCTCCCTGGCTGATTTTCCTCCAGCCTGCTCTGCTAGCACGATCAGTCATCCTGACGAAGCCCAGAGAGCCCACCGGAGCTGTGGGACGTGCAGTCCCGCACAGCCGAGCCTATAAGAAGGTGGCAACTCCTTCACTGACTGAGTGCCAACGTCCCCCTGCATTTCATCCCAAGGTGTGTGGAGCATAAATGTGTGATTGAAAAACCAATTCCAGCTCTTTGGAGAATCACAAAAGTGAGAAGGCAAAGCCACACGTGCTAGAAACTTGGGATGCCCTTACTTGATGACATGGCAGTTCCCGGTACGTCTGGGGAGCGGATGGCAGAGCGATTAGGCAATAGATTTACAAGCCCTTTAGAAAAAGAAGTAATAATTTTGAGGAGTCAGCAGGGTTCACTGCCAGCAAGTCCTACTTCGTTGGCTCTCGGATGCTGTTCTGAGACTGGCAGATGGGATGGCCGGACGTGTGGATCTGGGTCTCATCAACGCTCATGACAAAACCTTTCTAAAGTGCTCGTGGAAACAACAGGATGACATGAGCTGACTGATGGTAAAATTGAATGCAATGCGAAGTAGCAAATAACCGTAAAAAAAAAAATAGAAGTGGCGATTAATGTACTGATATCAACCTGAAAGGAAGTTATTAGCAGCAAGCCAAAAGGTTCTGATATGATTAAATCCAGTCAAATGCTTTTACCATTCACTTACTTGAAGACCGATAAAACATGCTTCTCAAATTAGCGAAAATATAACCATGGGGATGGGGGATAAATCTACTACAGCAGGTGAGTACATGAAGATTCAGATAGTCCAGACATGCCCCCGTGAAGCTAAAACAAAATGTCCGAAAGATCTTCACAGAAATCCTTCAAAATGAGGTAGACGGCCATCAGCTCAGGGTGGGTCAGGATTTCCGCCCTGACCGTGGTGAAGGAAGGCTGACATCCCTCTACCAAAGATTCCTCCAAAGTAAACAAAATGGAAAAAAGAGATCTCAGCTCTGATGCAACAAACAGGAAAGAAGACAGAGGGAGGGAGAGAGGACAGAAGGAAGAAAGGAACGAAGAAAGGAAGAAAGGGAAGGAAGGAAGGAAGGAAGGAAGGAAGGAAGGAAGGAAGGACCGAAAGGGGGAAAAGAGGAGGGAGGAAGGAGGGAAGAATGAAGGAAGGGAAACGAATAGGAGAAGAGTCTGTTAGAAGCATTGATAGTCAAACACGGAAGGTGGGGAATACGGGTACCTGAGGTCTTCGATCCTAGAAAAGCTCAACAGAGTCCAGTTTTTGAAAGTCAGTGGCAACCCCGAGGACCAGATCTAACCTCACAGTCTCAAGATGGGAATGAAGTGCTTCCCCAAAGGGCATCCCTGAGAGAAGGACCACAAAAGACACATTATTAGAACGAATGGATAAAGAGCAAACACATTAAAACCATCAAAAGATTCTGTTTTGGGCAAAGTTCAATACATTTTGTAATGCACTATCCAGCAAGAGTGTCCTGAAATAGCTGCTTTCATACCTGACTGGGGGGAGTAGAAATGAGAACAACATATAAATATGGAGGGCAGTTTGGCCACTTATCAAAATCTGAATGTACATAAGCTTTGATCTAGCACTTCCACTTCTAGATATATATTCTAATATATCTACATGTTGATAAGAGGGTGTGAAAACCATAATGTAGAAGTATTATTATATAAATATCTATTACAAAAATACCCATTAGTCCAAACGGATATAAATAAAATGATTAAATAAATAAATAAGGGAAAACAGACAAACCTTCCATGCAGAAGAATTCCAAATAAGTGATGAGGATTCTTCACCTTGGAGGAACATTGCCCCCCACCTTCCAGTGGAGGGACCCAACACAACCGGAACCCAATGACCAAGGTCAGCATGGACAGTGTTAAGTCCTGTGGATAAGAAGTACCCCTGATACAGGCTGATGAAAATGGCACTTTATCTCTGGAGTGGTCCTCCTAAAAACCCATAACTCAGGTCAATCATGAGAAAAACATCAGACAAATTCTGTGCTGAGGCTTTCTGCAGAATACCTGACCAATCCTCATAATTGTCAAATGCAAGGAAAGTCTTAGAAACTGACACAACCAAGAGGAGCCTAAGGAGACATGGCAGGGAAATGTGATGTGGGATCCTAAGTGGGATTCCTGAATGGAAAAAGGCATTCAGTGAAACTAAGGAGATCTGAATAAGCGATGGGCATAGTCTAATGAGAAAGAATCCACATAGTGCATCAGTTATAATTAGTTAAGTCTGCTATCATCACAGGTGTTGTATCAAGGGAAGCTGGGCATGCCGCTCTGTGGGAGCTCTTTCCAGTATCTTCTCAATTCTGTGTTTCTAAAGCTGTTACATATATAACATTGATTAAAATTAGGGGAAAAATGGAAATCATGACCTGCAGAGCCTATGAGATACAGCTAAAACAATGCTTAGAGGGAATTCTTATCTTTAAAAGGCTACATGAGAGGGGAAGAAAGTTTCAGAATCACTAATTAAAATTTCCACATTATGACCACAGAAAGAAGATCAAATAAAAAAAACAAAATAGAAGAAGGTAAAAGAAAGAATGCAAGTCAATAAGACACAAAAAGAACAAGAGATTTTTAAAAATGGTCATTGCAATAAAAGCTGGCTTTTTGTAAAGATAAAGATCATTGGCGGTCTTCCACCTAGATTAACACAGAGAGAGAGAGAGACGTCTGTACCTTCTTTACATTTATCTGTGATATTTTTCCTTTTGTCTCTCAGTTTTAAGAGATGTTTATATGTGAGGGGTATCAGCTCTTTGAGTTATTTTATATATTTCTCCCAGTTTCAGGCACCATTTGCTTCTGACTTTTTGACAGACAGTTTTTATATACTTCGTGTTCTCCAGTTTGTCAATCCTTTCTTTTATTGCATCTGAATTTTGAGCCATAGTTTAAAAGCTTTCCTCTGTCCCAAGTTTAAAGAGAAGTTGACCATTTTTGTCTAGTAGTTGTAGGATTTTGTTACGTTGAGTTCCCTAATCAAGGTGGAGTGTATTTTAAGTGTAGAATGAGATAAGAATCTAAGTTTATCTTTTTCCAAATGGTCACTCATCTGTTCCAGCTCTATTTATTAAGAATGCCATTTTTTTCCTCCAGGGGCTCAAGAAACTGTCATTGTAAATGTGTGACTTTCCATATGTACCTGGGCCTATTTCTATACCTCTTGTATTTTTCCCCACCGGTCCATTTGTCTATGCCTATGTCAGTCCTACAGTTTGCATTCTAGAAGTTGTACTGTGTGTCTTTATACCTGGTACAGTGAGCTCCCACTTTAGTTTTTGTCTTCCAGACTTCTCCTGAGTACATTTCCATGTTACTTTTTCCTATGAATTTCATCAAGCTTTCTAACACTACAGCATGGTTTATTGGTGTATTTATTGAGACAACATTGATTTTGTAGATCAACCTAGAATGAACACACATCTCTATGGTGCTGTGTCTTCATATACAAAAAACAGAACTGATTTTTTATTTAGTCAAAGTGACTTTTACAACTTGCACTAACTTTCAAATTTTCCTCTTACGGTTTTTCTGCAGTTCTTGCAACGTGTATGTCTAAGGATTAAATTCTTATTGCTGAACAAGTGGAGCTTTCTCTGTTTGTCTTCTGTGCATATGAAAGCTACTGATGTTTGTGTTAATTTTATATTCTATGGCATCACAAAATTCTTATGTTGTTGAGGTTTTACAATAGATTATCTTGCCATCTGTAAATAGAGAAAATCCTATTTTTTTTACTCATGCCTAATTGATTTACCTTACATGATTGAAACAGCTAATGCCTCTACTAAATGTTGAGCAGCCACAGACACAGTTGGCACCCTTGCTTTGCTCCTCATCCTCGGGGATATGTCTCTAGTACCTCTAGAATTTCCCCCATTAACTAACATGGTGGGCGATTATGGAGACCACTTGTCATGATGAGCACTGGCTAATGTACGGAACTGTTGAGTCACTGTACTATATACCTGAAGCTAATATAACACTGTGTGTCAACTACACTGGAATCAAATAAAACAAAATAAAATAAATTATGGTGGATTGGAGACTATATCCATCTATCTATTTATCTGAGTCTGGATTGAGGGTGCATATGGTATGTATGTTCTTATTAAGAAATCATTCTATTTTCTTGAGTATTTTTTATCATGAGCAGGTGTTGAATTTTGTTAAAGGCTTTTCCATATCTATAAAGATTGAGAAGAAATATGACTTAAGATAAATTTTAAAAAATATTTTATCTATATATTTGACAGAGAGAGACACAGAGAGGGAGGAAACACAAGCAGGGAAGTGGGAGAGGGAGAAGCAGGCTTCCCGCCAAGCAGGGAGCCCGATGTGGGACTCGAGCCCAGAACCCTGGCATCATGACCTGAACTGGAGGCAGACGCTTAACCACTGAACCACCCAGGAACCCCAGACTTAAACTAATTTTTAACTGAAAACATCTCAAATCTTTTCAATGGGAAAGAGTCACTGAAAATCAATAAGAAAATACAATAAATAGCATTTCCTAATTTAAGAAATGTGAAACCTTTTTTTCTAAAGCGGGCTTCCAGAACTCGTGTGCCCGTGGGCACACTTTGGAGAGCAATGACCGTGTTGGTCCCCAGCTTCCCTCCTCCATTATGCATAAAGATAAAAGTGATCCCCCAGAGGTTAGCACGGATAGTAAGTAGACAGCGTTCAAGTCAGAACGGAAGCTGGTATCCCAAGACACTTCTGCTGGTGGTGGGCCACCTCTCACAGCCGTTTTCAAGACCTTTATTATGGGAGCGTCTCAACATACCTCCAACCCAACAAGCCTAGCCAATTGGCATGCCTCTCTTCCGAATCCAGTGATCTGAGAGGGCAGCATGTCACTCTGGAGATGCTGCGTGTGAGTGAGGGTTCACATGAAAGGAAGACTCTTGGCAATAAAGTCTCCTGACACCTTGGCAAATTCTTTTGTATCTGTTTTCTTTACTGCTCATGAATTCCCAAGGCTTACACAGGTAGGAAATATGAGAGCCTGAATGGTTTAGCTTCTTTATTTTTCCTCTTTCCAGTGATAAACAAAACGGAGGATAAAAATCCCGTGATCAAGAGGTGGAATCAAGGAGAGACAGACCAAGAAGGCACGCGTGTGAACCTAATGGCTAGAATGTGGTCTGGGCTTCCAGTCCGTATGCTGGCTCACCTTCAAGGCCAACTTTGCATGCCTTAAATTCAACAGGTGTGTTCAAGCAACAAGCGCCGTGATTTGCTTTATCCTGGGGAGGATTGGATTACGTCTTTCTTCACTCTCCAGGTCGCCATAGACGTTTTTACATTCAAAACTGAAAACCCGGTTTTCCTTCTCACTCGGTAATATCCCCCACCTTTGATCGGTTGCCTTAGGGACGGCCACTAAAAAGTGCCAGACAAGGCGTGCAGTCGTGACCAGCCTCGGGTGAAGGCAAAGCCACTCGAGACAGGACAGGTAGCTCTTCGCCCTGGGTCGCCGACCCTGCATTTTCTTGTTCACAGAAATAAATGAAAGCTAGTCTTGAGCTTCCTCTATCTGCAAAGAGCTCCTGGACTTGAGTGCTGACTCTGAGCCACCACACACAAAGGGCATATTTCACAGAGGTTTAAAGATCCTGTATTTATCTTGCGATGGCACATAAACTACCACTCTGTAGTGTGGGCTCATTATCTTTTTATTGCAGCAAAAGGAAGCATTTCTTTTTTTTTTTTTTTTTTTTTTTTAAAGCTCTGCTGTTGGTCTCTATGGTTTGCTTAACTCTCCTTCTCTTTGTGGAGACTGGTCTGCAGTCATAGTACCTTTGCTGTTGACTCAAGGCCCCAGAGTGTCCCCTGAAGCCTCAGACCTTGGGCTCCAACAAAGTCTTGCGGTCCTGGCCTGATCATCTCTCGGATCCCTTCGGCCTTTTCCACGGCTGACAGGTTTTCCCGGAACCTTTAGGCTTAAGTGCATTTTCTCAGGAAAAGTCAGCCAGGATGTTGCATTAGAAAAGCTTATTCACCTGGGTTAGGTCAGTTTCTTTTCTCCCACTGATGCACATGTTGAGTTCCCACTAATGATGCATTATGTGACATACAGACAGGAGAACAGGTCCCCTGGGCTCTAGGTGCAGAACACCTTTGTTAAACAAATATCCCACACCTCGAAAAAGATGAAAATTACCTTAGAAAGAAAGAGGAAAAATCTTTCGCTGACTTGGGAAGGGCTTGGTTTGCGAGGATGGCAAGCTCGAACTCCTAAGCGTTACAGGATGCTTTTCCCCATTTGGGGCACCTAAGAGAGTCGCACGAGGGTTCGGTCCACCTTCCTTCCCCCCATTCCTTCTTGCCGTAATCTCCTTGGGTGAAAGTCACTTTTAATAGCTGCGCTTCCTGTGATGGACAAAGAGGGTCCCCTTCATTGGCCACAGGACATCCCTTTGTGGACACGAAGGGCACTAGTGAACGCACCCCTCCAGCGCGTCCACCCAGAAGCTTTCTCTTGTGGCTTTCCACTGGCCGCAGCGACCGTCCCAAGGATCATGGCTAACTTAGGATACTTGTCCCTGGCGCTTCCTACAATGTGTTACTTTTCAGCAAATGCCCAAGCCTCGGGACTTCCTCTGAGCCGCTCGTCCGCCTGTGCATTCCGTCCCGGGTGCGGCAGGCCCGTGGGACGCGCCGCAGTTTCGTTCCCTGGACTACAACGCGGGAGTCGTTTCCATCGCAGTGAATGAGCCCCGAGGAGGAGGCCGGTCTGCTGGGACAGCGCGCTCCGTCTCCCCGAGGCTCCCCGAGATCCGACGACCTGCGCCAGTGTGATAACCTGCACAGATGGCGTCGGCAGCTGCGGGAACCAGATGCGGATTTGGACCTGCTTCAGGAGCTCGGCCGTATTGTTAGGACACGTGCACATTCTCCGGAGAGGGGCACAGAAGAAAAGGGGTGCGGGCGGGAGTGCCAGCTGTCCCTCTGGTCTGCCTGCCTTGGCACACCCCTGATGTGACCTTCATGTCACCTACATAAAAGCCTGGCTCTGCCGCCATCTCTCCCAGCCACGAGATGTCAGAGGAGCCACCATGGGATAGAGACCAAAAGTTAAACACTCATCAGAAGCTCGGGGTGGGGAGGGGTGGTAAACAAATGCTCCCCTCTCCTCCTCCCTCCCCGGTTACAATTAGGGATGTAAATATATTCAAATGCTCTGCCTCACAGGCCCTAGGGTGGTGCTGGGAATTTGCTGCCCTAGGCAAGACGGGGAAAAAGAACCACAGAGGCACCCACCCCCTGACAGCTTACAGACCTTCCCATCCTAGACTTGAGGAAATATTGCGCTGCCCTAGGCAACCACCTGCTCTTCCTGTAAAATCCACCCCGGCACACCACGCCTTAATTCATCTCTGCCCGGAGGATCCGTATCACACATAGACAATCTAAGGTCAGGGTGGGAAGACAGTTCAAATGCACTGTGATATGAAAGAAAACATCCACCCCCACACTAGCCTGTCTTCCTGTTCTTGTTGAACGGTGGATATTTAGTTCTGGGTTTTGTTCTTCTATTTTCTCCAGGATTACAAATTCTAGAAAAGCTGGTTAGAGCGAGGGGGAGAAGGAGACGGAATCAGGTTTTTATCAGAACCGAATTTTCACTCTTTCCCCCTCTTTTCTGACACATTTCCCAGTGTTATTGTTGTGTGGTTAACAGAGCCATCCCCGCGTAGCCGGACCAATCACTGCACCGTTTTTTAAAAAAACCTTAGGAAAAAAAGCCATAAAGCAGCTGCTGCAGAGAACTGTGTCTCGGTGTTAACGTACAGGCTGTGGGTCTGTGATGCATTCCCCGTGCATGTGGGGTCTGCCACGGACGTCCCTGGGATCCCACTCAACACGCAAGTGGAGACGTCAGACCATTTGTGTAAATATTAAGAAGTCACAGACTGAGCCAGCGAGCAGTGGATTAAGACGTAGTCTGTCTGCCTACTTGGACACACACACTAAGCTACTGTCTGGAAGCCCCGGTGTGCGCTGGGAGTTCTGACCCCCATTTCAGCACCAGAGCCAGGAGGACAGGGACCAGGCCAAGCTGCTCACCTCCTTGGAGGGTCCCCGGGGGTGGGCGGGTGGGAGGTCCAGCCCGCATGTCCAGTTTCCACCCACTCCCCAGCCACCTGTCGGCTACCTGGGCTGTGGAACCCTCCAGGAGGACGGACAGGAGTGTGCTCACAGTCCTTGGAAGTGAACTCAAGACGGACAGCTTCCTTAGGCTATCCCATCTCCTGGGACTGGCCACAGAAGCATGGCTCCAGGGGGCCAAGTCCCCTTGGCCATGAAGCATCTTGTTCCTTTAGGAGGGCCAGTCTAGGGGGGCAACCAGGAGGGAGCATGCAACACAACAGGCCCATAACGGGGACCTCCCTTGCCCAGGCCTAAAAGGGAAAACCAAGTGGCCAGTCATCCTGGTTGGGCTTTAATGAGCTTGACTGTAGGAACAGCTCTGCCCCAAGTCCCTATCTGACTTAATCCTTACAAGTCTGGCAAGGTGGGTGTCGCTCCAGCCAAGGAGAGGGACCCTGGGGAACTAGCTCAGATGCCGGTCTGTGCAGAGCAAGGCCTCGGCCCAGCCGCACCCGGGAGGGGCCCTCTCTCCCCACTGGTCCCCCTCCCCCAGTGCCCCAGGGATTTGGTAAGCACCACATAAAGATGGACTGTGTACACTTAAAAGGCCACTGGTAAGCGTCTCAGAAGGAAAGTAACAGATGGAGGAGCCAACGAAGACAGAAGAAAGACAGACTGGCTGCAGACATTCCCCGAGAACAGTGAGGCTTTGGGGCCAGAGCGGAGAGGTGAGTGGGCCTGTCGCCCTGCTAGCTGACCTCGGGGGCCTGGCACGGCGCAGGACTGCTCAACCGCCGGACCAGTCCTGGGCAGTGCCTCCTGACCTCCTCCGGCCTGTGCTTCCAAGAGGCTGGGGAAGCTGAAGCCAGATACCCGTCCTACAGATTTTAATGGCTGTAGAAATGGGCCAGTGCGCCCTCCGACCAGAGCTGATGGACACCGCGGCCTCCAAGCAGCATCTGGAAACCTCACACCGAGCTCCACGCCCTTCTGAAATGCCGAGCCTTGTGTTCTGATACGTGGGTTTAGAGTCCTGTTCCAAACCCTGAGAGTCGGCGCGGAAATGACAGCGGTTCCCAAGCCCACAAGCCTCCTTTGGCGGGGGTTTGGGGAGTGTTGCTATGGCAACCCCCAGCCGGCTTCCTGACAGGCTGCGGGTTCTCAGAGAATGACAATGGAGAAGGGGTCAGGTGGCAAGGCCAGCCGCCGCCACTGTCCAATTTCCCATCTCCCAGAAGGAATGCCCGATTCCCCAGCACGGAGGGGCCGTGGGGAGAAGCGTAGCACAGCATGGCCCGGGTTTGCAAACACCAGCTGCCGACGTCATCAGACAATCCTGCTCCAGATACGCTCTGTCTCCCTGAGGCTCCGAGTCATTTCTGTATTCTTCACAGCTAGTACCCTACCCTGTGAATGTCGGGAAGAAGAAAGAGTCTGGGAAATCCTTCTTTTGTGTTTAGGTGGGGAAATCGGCAGTGCCTGGAAAACACAGCCTTCGCTTCCCATCGGCCTTCTGCGTGGCCCTGTCCTGCGTGTGCAGGCAAACAGCCACACCGGCAGCAGCTGGTCCAGCAGCTGGGACCGGGGCCTCGGCTGGGAATCCCGGGGAGCGGGCAGGAAAGGGGACAGGTGTGGGCACTCGGGGTGTCCTGGTCCCCAGCGAGCATGTCACTACCACCACCGATGTGGGGATCAGAGGAAAAGGGATACAGTACTTCTTGCAAAATCAGATTGACTCAGAAAATGTAGGAACATCACACTTGACGGTTGAAGCATCTGGTTCTGAAATAGATCCATTCTTTGATTTACAAAGACCGCGAACACTGTCCTTGAAATATAATATTGACGCCGTGACTGCCGACGTGTGCATCACAGCCAGGAAAGGACCTTGATTCGATTGAATGTGCAAATGGTGACCTCTTTGTCTGCTGCTGACATCATCATTACATCAACAGCTTGTCATCTTCCAAGATGAACAATTTTGGATATTAAAGAAGATGTGGGATGGTGATGAAAGCAAAGAGATTATTAACTACGGGTCGGAGCAATAACAGAGATGCGGGCTTAT
Organism: Mustela nigripes; assembly: GCF_022355385.1. Classification (NCBI taxonomy): domain Eukaryota; kingdom Metazoa; phylum Chordata; class Mammalia; order Carnivora; family Mustelidae; genus Mustela; species Mustela nigripes. The sequence continues at coordinate 81,851,759 of NC_081571.1, read as the reverse complement.
GACTCATCTGGGCCAAAAACAGATTATGAATCTTGAAACTACGCACTGACGATTTGGTTTTAAACGATAACACGGCCCACGTTGTCCTCCACGCCGTGGGGCTCTCCGTGCCTGCGTGGGGCTGACGGGCGGGGCGGGCACCCTCAGCCTCTCCTGCCACCTCCAGCGCATCTGGAGAAGGAGGGGGCGGGCTTCAGTGACTTTCGGCCCCCGCGGCACACCACGAGCCGCGGGAGAGCATCGTTAAGAACACGATGCTGCCGTCTTCCGGAGTGGGACAAGGGCACGTGTGCTTCTTTAATAAGGTCTCCGGATATTTCTAATTTCACCCAGGATTTAGAACTATACGAGATAAAGTCTTGAACGCTCTGTGAATCCTGGAATAACGTGTTCTGGGGCAGTGGTTCTCCCGCGGTGTGCGTGTTCAGAATCAAGCACAGCCCAGACCCGGGGGTGCTCGGCCGCCCCCTCAGCATTTTGGCTTGGCAGGCTGGGGTGTGGGCCTGGCAATCTGCCCTCTGCCAAGGGTCTGAGCAGCTCGGTTGCTGCTGCCTGGGGACCAGACTCTCAGGATCCCTGCACGAAATTGCACATCTTAACGTATGACACGTAAACGGTTTTGAGTGATACGCATACAACGCGATTTCCATGCTCTGAGTTTGTTAGGGCGTTGGTCCGGGCCCAGTGTGTCTGTGATGGGTCCAAGGCCCCAGGGTCATTTTGGTCTCCCCCTTGCCGCTCGGCGAGGATGGCCTCCAGCAAGGAGACGTCCCCCAGCCACAACTGTAGAACCTGCAGGTCTTTCCTATGTCGCTCCGACCTGTCCGTGCATGGGGACTTTGCTTCATGACTTCTCAAGTCTCAACCAAAAGCTGGTGGAGACACTTGGTGTTCCTGCCAAGGTCCCTGCACTCGCCCCAGTCCCGCCCTGTCCGCCCACCTGCTCGCGGTGCCGGCATCCAGGCCCACACGAACGTGCTCAGGTGAGGAGGTGAGGGGCTGAAACATGTTCGAGCTGTTTACCTAACGTCCCCGGTCCCCCACCTCTGGGCACCTGGAAGGATCCCTGAGGTGCAGTGAGAGCCACACGGCGGCTGTGGGCAGTGACGTTTGAGCGATGGGTCCATGTCCTCATCAGGCCAAGTCCGGTCGTTATGAAACACCCAGAGGGAGCTCCCTTCCCTCGGTCACAAACACCAGCGTCCCTCAGCTCTCAGCCTCAGCTGCAGACGGGACTGGCAGGGGCAGAGACCCCCCACCCCCACCCCGCCCAGCCCGTGACGGACAAACAGAAGCAGAGACCAGCCTCCCAAGCCTGAGCTGCTGCTTGCCACAGAGCCGAGAGAGCCCGGCGATGCCGTGTCCCAGGAAAGTCTCCCACGTGGTCAATACCTCCGCTCTCTTCTCCTCTCTCGGCATGAATTTCTGACTTTTTGGCAAGACCTTGGATAATCTGCTCCTCTGGAAAGCTGATTACAAGCCGGAGCTTTTCAGTTTTAAAACTATTTAATGTCTACAAGAGAGCATACAGCTCAAGTTCTGGTTTCTTCATTTCACAGTGAATTTTTCTTCAAGACCATGTCACATGAGAAGCACACATGAGACCTTAGGACGACGGTTGACCTCGATTTCAAAGGTCTGTAAGAGTTCCGCTGGAATGTTGGATTCCAAATTGGCCTGGGCCCCGACCTAGTGCTTTCATGTTTTTCGGTATGTGCTAAAAAATCCTTCTCGTGCTGGCGACGGTTCCCCTGCAGCTCCTTTGTGTAAGGCGGCTTCCCTTCCTGCCGCTGGTTCTCTGATGAACTTATTTGGAAGGAAGAATTCAGGGCTTTTCTTTCTATGCGTCAAGGATAAAACTTAGACATTTTCTGTGCGATTCCTCCGAGTGTCCAGATGGATGGAGGCATTCCCTGAGTGGCTCCTATGGGCTTGGCATCAAATTAAGAGCTTCACGAGATCACTGAACCCTCACAAAGTGCTGAGACAGGAGCATTAGTCCTTATTTTACAGGCCAGGCAGCCGCCGAGCCTCAGAAGGTGCTAGCGTCTGCCTGAGGTGGCACAGCAGGAGCAGGTCTGGGATCCGGCCCCCTGGAACACAGTCGGTGGCTTTCCTAGGACCTGTACAGTGATCTGACCCTTCATGGGCATGAGAAAGCCACCCTCCCCTTTGCAGACCTCACCTTTCGGAAGGTTTCTGTGGGTGTCCAGTCGTGATATTGCCCGCCAGGACCAGGTACTTTCCTTCAGAGACAGTAATGGGGGGAGGGCGTAACTGGGTGGGGAGAAGACACGCTTCTCTGATTCCTTTTGCAAACAAATGGTTTATCAGAGCTGATGGGGGAGAGGGACAGACCCAAACCCTCTGCTGTGAGCCAGACAGAGAAGCTCCCTTTAAACACACAGATATAGAACCAAAACCCACACCATCTTACTCTGTACCTGAATTTGCAGGTGCACACAGAAAGCTAATATTCTCAAGCCACATTCTTACCGTATTTTCTTTCCCCGGGGGTGCTGGGCACTTCTCATCAACTCACAAATAGATGGAGAATTCTTAATAAACGGTACAAGCCGACCGCTGCCAGAGTTCCAAAGTGCAAAATACAGGCCTGGGTGCGGGAAGTTAATGTCCTTTCCAAAGAGTGGAATGACTGAGACTCACCCCAAGCAGTTCTCAAAAATAATAGCCTGTGTGACTCTTCTTGTTAGTGACCATCAGTGCCATATTATTTTCTCCAAAGTCATTGCGTCTAACTCACTTTAGCTCTCCATAATGGGCACTTTCAAACATTTCCAATGGAAATGATGGTCGGCTCTACCACACCATAGTGGGAACCACTCAGACCTGCCGGAGGAAAGTACTATTATCTTAATGCACTCTGGATCCTGGCCCCATATGCGGGGACATGAGTCTATTTCATTTTCTCCTGAAATAATCCCGTAAGACAAAGCTTGTACACCAGAAGAAGGTTCCAGAGGGGAGTGTGGGGAGCCCGGCACTGAGGAGTCACACATGGGGGCAGGTTCTGTGGGACTCTGTGGGGCTCTGTTATCCTAAACCCCCAAATCCCACAAAGGATGCCATGAAGCCCAAGTACCCTTTAGTCGTTCCCCCTCAAAGGGGAGACATCCGGTTAAGGATCAGTTCCGATTTGACCAACTCACTAGAGAAACAAATGAATTCTTCTGAAATTTGAGAGGCATGTTTGTTACGCACCGCACTGCGAGGGCTTGCTGGTCAACACTTAATGCCTAAGAAATGCAAATAAATACAGAGTAACTGAAGACCTTCAAAAAAACCCCAAACAATGATTGGCTGTTGGGGTTTGGGGAAAGGATAAGAAATCAAATTCTTTGCACAGACCCAAAGTGGATAATAAAAATTGTTTTGAATTTTGCTCTCTGAATAGTTGAATTTTATGTGATAGTTTTGGTGTATTTGGGGAAGGGACTCACTCCTCAAGTTTCTGCTACATTTTGGAAGCAAAGACAACCGTCAGAGAGAGAGAGCGACTTTCCTTTGTGTGCACGTCGTCTGCAACTGGCCAGCCAGGCCCTCTTCCCTGAGTCTCCGGGGGGCTAACTGGAGGTGAGGTTGAGAAGACACGTTCTTTTCTCACTCAAATATGTTCGGATTTAAAGTCACGCTTAGGGATGGGAAGCGCAACCCCAGGGAGGGCGAGCCGGGCAGCTGCTGGGAGGAAACATGACGGCCCGTGTCTCCAGAGGCAGCTGTGCAGGTGGCCGTCTGCTAAATGCTGGACGCCTCTTGACGTGCAACTTCTCTGTGCAAGCAGTTGGGCAGCCACAGAGCGCGGCTCACCCCAAGCTCAGCGGCGGGGGTGGGGCGGGGAGGGGTTGTCGTCTCAGGGCTGATAATTGAAGTCACCTCAGCTATCTCTACAGACTGGAACCTACCTGACAAGCACTTTTTGCTCTATTATTTAGATTATTATTTAAAGAGATAATGGTTTTCAAAGGTATAGAAACTGGACTTCTCTGCCTTTTACTAACAGCATATGCAGCACAGCTGTTCCCCAATTTTAATCTCTCTCTTCCTCCTTCTCTCTCTGTGTCACACTGTGTACACACTGTACACATACACACACTGTAGACACACACACACACAAACTGACAAATCACAGGTGGCTGAGTACGTCACAATTTCCTTTCGTTTTTAAATTTTTCCAGTTTAATTTTTTTTTTCTTCTCCCACCCCCAAGTTTTTGTTCAACTTCTGGTTAGTTACCATGTAGGTTGATGATGGTTTTCTGGAGCAGAACTGAGTGATTCATCACTTACATACGTCACCCAGTGCTCCTCGCAACAAGGGCCCGCCTTAATGCCCACCCCACATCTAGCCCCACCCCCACCCACCTCCCCTCCAGCCACCCTCACTTTGTTCTCTATAGAATTATTTTTTTTCTATTTGAACATGACCCAAGGATGAGACATCATTAACAGCTCCTTGCCTTGCCTCCCCCTCGAACTCACATGCGACTACTTCCAGTGGTAATACCAGTCTGGGAGGGGTGTCGGGGTAGTTCACCTGTTAAGCAGTTCTGCTATTCCTCCCTCCTCAGCCATAGCTGGCACCTTGTTTGATAAGAATGTTCTTGGTGAGTAGCCCCCAGTACGCTGAAATAGAGCCTGATGAATGGATAGAAACTTCCCCACCCCCTGACCCCAAACAAATGTCTTCTTTTGGGTAAGGAATGAAGGGCTTCTGGGTACATGACAGTCCACTGGAATAAATCTCTACCACAGCAAATGAATTTTTAGCAAATCTCTCCAGACAAACCATAGTGCTCTGACATGGAATAACTTGTACCTTGATTTTCCATCTTGCTCTCAGAACATTGGGATCTACCAGATAGAGGAGTTTTCGTGTTTTATTCCCTTTTATTAGCCATTAGTGGAATAGTCCCAGGATAGCTTATTTTGACCATCTTTGTTGCTCTGTCTCTTCATGTGAAATGTTGTCCTCAGGGGTGGGTATGAAGAACAGCCAAGGATGCTGGTTGTGTCTACACCAGGTAGGAGAAAGAAGCACCAAATGAAAAATTTCTTTATCGGGATAACCTTTTAATTCTACATGACTCTAAATAGTTGATCTGATCCACTATTTTCTCAATTTTACTGAATTTTGTCCTGAATTAGTCAAAAGTTTTCACATTCTACAGAGACCACCTGTTCACCATAACTACCAAGAATTAATATTTATCACTCTGTTCCCTTGCTACTCAGAAAGCATCTCAACTGTTATTATTCATTATGAACTTTAAGAACAACAAAATAACCACTTGACGTACTGAGAGAGAAAGTTCTTATTTATGCAGGAGGTTTATTTGAAGGGATTGACTCATATGATTATGAAAGTTCAAGTTCAGAATCCACAGGGTAGGCTGGCAGGCTAAAGACCCAGGGAAGAAATGCCTATGTGGTTATTTCTGATTCCAGATACGTCAGTCTTGTCATCTCCTGAAAAGAGGATCATCCCAATACATCTTCCATGACACCTCAGGCAGATTCTGAATAGATGCTCAGTTTCCCCTGGGGGTCACACATCCTGCATCCCACCACCACATAGGAAGGGGCTGCACAAGAGGAACTCTCATGTCCCCAGGACCCAGCTGTGCTAGGATCCAAAGCCTGACACCCAGTGTCTAGTTCTCAGCAAGAACCTCAGCTTATCATCTCCTGGTGGGAAGTACTGGACACACTTTCCTGAAGGGTCCAAGACACTAGAAGTCCTACATGAAGTAGACGTGAAGTTTTTCATTGACTTTCACTACAGGACATGAGAGAAGTCAGAAGTATCTCAGATACGCTCTTCCTTGTACCCCCACCTTGGTAAATACAACCCAATTCCCCTTAATCATCAAGAATTATCACTCTAGCCAGTCCGGTAACCCCCTTCTTGGACTATTGGTTCACTGGCATGAGAAGTGAAAGCATCCAGCAGTAGACTCACCATCTGTTTATGGAACCACTGGTCCCCAGTGAAGGCATTTCTCTTTGGAAACTAAGACCTATACACCATCAGAATCCAAACTTGCAAAGACAAAAAGTAAAATTTTATCAGTTAGGTATTAGTGAGAGAAAGAAAATCAGGGGATCAACTCCACCTTGATTCCCAGACCAGAGTCCTGGCTAAAGAGAAATACCATGATGTCTTTATTTGCTGACTCTGAGATCATGGGCCACATTCTGTGAGACATGAGCCCAGCCTCACCCTGAATGGCCACCTAGTTGCACCACAAGCTATTCATCTGTCTTATCAGGTCAACTACTTCAAGAAGATGAGGTACATGATAAGACAAATGAATTCCATAAACAAGAGAAAACCCCTGCACTTTGTGATAAATTGAACTTCTTAATCAGAAGCAATGTTGAGTGACACCCCATGAGAATGGAGAATGCATTTTGTAAGACCACAGAAAATATTTTTGGCAGAGCATTACAGGCCATGATGACAAAGTAGCTTCCCTTCCATTAAGGAAGAGTCTTATTTTGATCAACTTTCCAGAAAATGCATGTCTGATTCCTTAGGAAATGGTTCCACCAGGAACTAGGGACTCAGAATGGGTCTGTTGGTAGACTGGGCACTCAACAGTGGCTAAAGTCAGATTAATCCCAGTGAATGAAAGTCATAGCTGAGCCCATGTATAATCTTCATCCCTGCTGTCATGGTCACTTTGTTCATGAGTCTATTGAGTAAGAGAGAGGGTAGCTAGGGAGAGAGATTGACTGATACACTTGGATGGTTCACATTGTCTCTTCGCCTGCTTACTAAAGACCTCTTCTTCTAAAATTGCTCTTTGTTCAGCATTCACATGGATAAAAATATCTTCACACTCTATGATCATTTGGAGAGCCATTTTCTGAGCCCTACTAAAAGTTGGTTGCATTTTGGATAATTAATAGATGGGTTAGAGAATCATGTGCAAATGAGTTACGTGTTGCCTCAAAAATCCAAAGAGGATCAGTAGGCATTTTCTTGCTGTCTTCAGTGGAAAGGGATCCGATGCAGTCACCTATCCTTCACTGTGAAAGGGACACTTAAACGTTCCCCAGACCACTGGTGCCCTAGAAATTCCATGATGTCAGGCTTCTGAATTTTATGAGATGTGTCTTCCTAAGGGGTTTGGGGGAGTTAGCTATTCCTGCTGACCAGACCAATAAGACAGTACCATCAGTACCCAGCATGATGTCCTATAGGGTGCAAACGTGGCCAAGGGCTCTGACCAGAATATGAATGTAGTTTTCAACTATGAAAGAGAAGGCAGATTGCCACCCTACTGCCTAAGAGTAAACCTTCAGTGATCTTTTATCTACAGGTTTACTGAGGAGAAAATGCATCAGTGTTATCACTAGCTACATACTAAGTACCCTGGATGTGGTAATTTGACCCAACAATGAAACCACACCAGGAGCAGCAGTTGTGGTGTAGTCACATTTGACTTAGATTGTGATATTCTGCTGTCATTTTCCAAGACAAGCATGGGCCCAAGAAGTGAGTTGAATAAAGATCTGGAAGGAATTACCACTCCTACCTCTTTCAAATCCTTGATCATGGAACTAACCTCTGCAATAGCGCCAGAAATGCAAGACAGCATTGTTTTCCTGTTTTAAGTAGTAAAGAAAGAGACCCTAATTATCATATTGAAATTAGTCTTCTAGCGCTTAAATGATGACTATTTGGATATGTGCATTTCTAAAATTCTTCTTCATAAAATGTATTTTTCTTGGCACTTTTTAGCTTTTAAATATGAAGATTTATTTTTCTTCAAGGCTGGAATACTGTTTTATTGTACTTTATGCTGGAATTTTTAATATACCCTCCACAATTTCAGCATTTTTTGTTGTTCTGTGTTCTGGGTATTTTTTTTCCAGTTCTACTGTCCATTTTACCAATTCTCTTTTCACCAGTGTCTACTCCTACTACTCCTCTCCTCTACTGGACTTTTATATGATGACTGTATTTCCCTTCAGTTATTTTTTATTATTATTATTTTTATTATGTTATGTTAGTCACCATACAGTACATGATTAGTTTTTGATGTAGGGTTCCAAGATTCATTGTTTACGTATAACACCCCGGGCTCCATGCAATATGTGCCCTTCTTAATACCACCAGGCTCACCCATCCCCCTACCCCCTCCCTTCCAAAACTCTCAGTTTGTTTCTCAGAGTCCACAGTCTCTCATGGTTCTTCTCCTCCTCTGATTCCCTGCCCCTTGCTTCATTTTTCCCTTCCTTCTCCTAACGTCTTCCATGCTATTCCTTTTGCTTCACAAGTAAGTGAAACTATATGATAATTGAGTTTTTCTGCTTGACTTATTTCACTCAGCATAATCTCCTCCAGTCCCATCTGTGTTGATGCAAAAGTTAGGTATTCATCACTTCTGATGGCTGAGTAATATTCCATTGTATATATGGACCACATCTTCTTTATTATTTTTAATGTACCTATTTTTATTTAACAACTTCTGGCTCTTGTCCTAAAAATATCATTCCCTCCCCTATCTTTTATAGCATTTTTTACACTGATTTAAAATTACTTAAATTGATCCATTATTCTGTTTTCTTTGGGGTGAACCCTCCCATTTATCAAGTCTGATGATAACCTTCATGGATTTCTTTGTGCTTTTTGCAAATTTTGTTTGAGATCTTTTGCACAGAAAATTTTTCCTGTTCATGTCCTTTCCTCCTCCTCATGTACCTCCTTCTTATTGTACATAATCATTTCTTCTTTTAGGGATTCTCAGCCAATTGTGCATTTCCACACCCATGTGCAAGGCTACTTATTTCCCTTTCTTGTGCAGTTGTCTCATTTTTTTCATGAGACATAGGCAATATCAAATTTCTATCTATAATATCAGACAGACAGGCAGAGCTGTTTCATCCCAATTCACTCTGATTGAACTTATTTCACACCTTCTGACTTCACCCAACGGGCGTGTTTCTGCTCTTCAGCAATGCTTGTCATCGATTCTTGCATGCAATGGAAACTCCAGCCCACAAGGTTCAGTTCTAGGCCTTGCTTCTACAGGCAGCATAGCCTTGGTTTCCTCCTTACCACTGTGTATTTCTTTCTTTCTTTTTAAAAAATATTTGTTTATTTATTTGAGAAAGAAAGAAAGTGCATGCAAGTGGAGGGACAGGAGGGGCAGAGGGGAGGGAGAGGATCTTCAGACTCTCCGCTGAGCGGGGACCCTGACGTGGGGCTCGACCCCAGGTCCCAGAGATCATTACCTGAGCTGAAGTCAAAAGTCACCTGACCGGGCCACCCGGGCACCCCTGCTGTCTGTTTCTGACCTGTGGGTGTTTACTGTTGTTTTGGAGTAGAGATTTGTATGATTATGTACTTCATGTATTATTATTTGGAGAGGCACTGGGGAAATGGTCTCCCAAGGGTCACTTCCCACCCAGTTTTCATTTATTTTGAATCAAGGAAATACTGAACCAACTAAAGTGAGTTCTATAGGTGGCTGACTCTAAGGGGCAAATTGAAGTCAATCAGCTGATTTAAGGGCATATTTTTCAGCACTCATAATGTGCTCCACTTATTTCTTGGGTAAGAAAAACTAAACAAATTTTAATCAACTAGTACAACTCAAACTGGCTCAAGCAAAAAGAAGTATTCTGTTTCTCTCATTGTAAATTCTTCAGGAATGGCTGGATCAAGAAGCTTGATCAAGGTCACTGGGCTTCCCTTTTGTATGTTGGCTTTACTCTTCCATGTTTGATTTTTCTCGGCATAGCAAGGGAAATGTCCTAGGACTTCCAGAATTATATAGATTTATTGCACAGGGAGACATGTCCTATCCCCTAGTAATCACCATGGTCAGGAGTGTGCAATACTCAGTTGTCTTGCTTAGAGAAAATGCTGAGGGGGAAACCAGCCCTCCCACAAGAAATAGAACTTGGTGACATGCTAACAGGTAGTAATGAGAAAGCCTCATTATTTTACTCCCTCGGTCACATATTCCTCTTTGTTTTTCTAAGCAAATATGCTTTCTTTGAAAATGGACTTTTATTTCTCCTTTCAGACACTTGGTTTATCATGCTAAGCTTACTTTCCAAAATTTATATCTGAACTTCTTTTCAAATATATATTTTATTCTGCTTATAGTTTTTTCTCCATGTTTCAAAATGTATAGTCCAATCATTTATTAAATGAATATTATCCATCTTTGCCTACTTGTATGTGGGAGGGTCTTCCTCCCCTGTAATCCTATGGTAATTCCTGGAAAGATAAGGGTAGGTTGAGGTCTTGGGTCCTACCCAAGTTATCAAGAGACCTGGCAAACCCAGTGTGCTCAGACTTGAAGAGCCGAGGTGTGAGAACCCACTCCATGTGGCTTGGGTCAGCAACTTTCTTCCTGCCACATAAGCAAACAACAAAAGTCACGATTCCAAATTTTTGACCCTATGGTCTGATTCTCACAATAATGGGTGGGGTGGCATATGGATCTATTAGATGTACACAGAGCAATTCCTGACAGTCTCTAGGTAGACTTAAGATGTAGTGTTTGGCCCCAAAAAGGCACAGTCACTTGTTGCCTGGAGTTTCAATTACAAAATTACAAATTGTCATGGCACAGGAGGGAGGAACATGACAGACACGTTCTGGGGGCAGGGAGGTGTGAAGGGTTGGAGACAGAGGAGCCGGAAGGGACAACCTACTTCCATTCTGCAATGGGGGGAGGGCACCTCTTGGAGGAGCAGCCCCTCCTGGTGGGTGATGGTTGTGAGACACAAGGGAGATGTAAGACATTCATAAACCACAGCCCTGGCACAGCCCAAGTCTTCAATTAATGGTTGCAGCCACTAATTAAATATTCTTCAAAATACTGGGAAGAGACGCAGTGCTAACATAAGCGAATCTCCCATATTTCATTCTAAAGATGGTCCAGAGCTTTCTCTCTCCTATCGTCTCTGGGCTCATTCCTACTTATTTTGTTCTCAACAGGCCCGTGTTGCAGGGAAAGGGAGGTTTGCTTAATTAGAGAGATGTGTGCAATTTTGGCTAGTGGTTAAACATGCCCAACAGTGGGGCTCATTCCAAAGTTAACAATTATCTCAACACAATATTTACCTTATCAGGGGGAGTTGTGCTGTTTGCCTGTTCCTTCAGCGAGATCTCCTACTGAGCCAAACTCAAAACAGGCAAGATAAATGTTAGCTCTTCCGAGAGCAGGTCGAGCACGCGAGGAGATGGTGGGGATCCACGTCTTCTCGCGTGGTATGTGGAGGTTTACGGGGACATCGTCTCACTGCCTCATGTGTCTGCATGATTGTTTCCAGAGTGCTATTCCACACCTATGCGCTTTTCTCCCAAGTGTTCCCGGCACTGTGCTAAAGCCTTGATTATTTTCTTCTGCTAAAAACAAGTGAAATTTCCTGAAAATTCTACCCACACATGACGGCATTGACTATTTTTATTGATTATATGATCCAAGTGTTTGCCCAACCTTCACTTACCTCAGTGCCACGTAAACACGGTCCCAGAGTGCGGGGCACACAGCCGATCATAATCCAGGTCAGTGTGAAGCTTCCGGAGAGCACGCTTGACGACCACGGCGACAGCTCTGTCTTTACTGTCGATGACCCTACAAACAGGGTTTTCTATGCATTACAGAAAAACCACTAAGACCTCCAGGTTTTCACCTAACCTCTGAATTATCGTCACGCAGAAGAGCCCAACTATCAAATTGCTGCCCTCTTTTTCTAAAATGCTGAGATACCTTATTGACTGTGATACCCTGAATTAAAGACTTAGATGGGGACTGTGAAATCTCATGGGGATCTGCCCTGTTAGCCCGTTCCCTGAGCCCCCAGAAGAACAAGACTCTCCCTCTGTCAGTGGGGGACAAGCTACGGAGGATACAAGAAAGTAAGGCCACCTTGTACTTCTCTGGAAGGACCTTAAGCCTAGATGAGAAGATTTATGGGCGAGATGTAATTAGAGAATAATACAATTTAGCAGATACTCATGCAGTTAACTGGCTATGAAGACAACCAGATTTATGAGAAGAGATGTTGTAATGAGAACTGAATAAGAGAACAGCCTTTGTAAAAGGAGGCAAAGCTGAGTTGGATTTGAAATGCTTCTATTCCATATATATTAATTTTTGGCAAAGTGACATCTATCTTTAACATCTAACATATATGTGCCTGTCGCTTGTCCCAGAGTTACTTATAAAGAAAATGCAACAGAATGTAACACATATAACTGTGCCAGGGGGCTGCATTGTTGTTACAGCCCGGTGTGCTCCAACAACACTAAACAGTGCATCCTCAAAAAACCCCTGGCAGGTTTCTTTGGAGTTTTATTGCACTGATCCATAATCTTGACCACCCGATAAATCACCAAGAGCTGAACAATTACCGTTGTCTAAAATAATCAAACCCCAGATTTGGGTGGTGGGGTCCCAGACTTGCATCTTCTCAGGGCTCTGGATGGTTCTAATGGGCAGCCACAGTTGGACCACATTGTTCAAACAAGCTGTGCTCTTTGTGTCAAATTCCCTTTATCACAGTTTTGTCTTGGAGGCGAACTCCTACTGACCCTTCAAAGCCCTTCACTGGGTTAATCTTTGTAGTAAAGTCTCTGCTCTTTCCATCATCCAAACTGCTAGTAAAAAGTCACTCTTGGGGCACCTGGGTGGCTCAGTTGGTTCAGTGTCTGCCTTCGGCTCAGGTCATGATCTCAGGGTCCTGGATTCAAGCCCTGCATTGGGTTCCCTGCTCAGTGGGGAGCCTGCTTCTCTTTCTCCCCCTCACCCTGCTTTTGTGCTCTCTCTCTCTCAAATAAATAAATAAATGAATAAATAATTTTTTTTTTAAGAGTTGCCCTTTCCTCTGAATCTTGAACTCGAAGAGGCAACAGGTGCATAAATCACCACCACCAAAGCAAAATGCTCCCCCCGCCCTGCTACAGAGCACTGGTTTCTGGGAGCCATAACAACATGGGGCAGTGTCTTGTACTCCAGACTCCCTCCTGGGACCTGCTCACAGCCCTGCTTACTCTTTCTCCAGCCCTATCCGGCTCTCATGGGAGTATGCCCTTCATAAATTTTGTGCGTCCAAATCCTGGACTCAGGGTTGATTCTGTAAGAACTTGACCTAAGACCTCTACTCGTAAGAAGTATTCCTTGCTCCAGGGGTGTGCTAGAGCTGGCCTTTCTGAGCTTGTAAGAGCTACTGTGCACCCACTGTCTCAACTCTTCATCTAAGGAAGTTATGTTGGTAGTTTGAGACCAGCTGTGGTGGTAATCGTTACACCAAAGAATTCAACAGCTACTAAAATCAGGGCTTCTTGCTTTCTCTGGAGAGCCAATTGCTAAACACGTATTTGTACAACACTGGTTATTGTTATGGCTGCTTAGCCATGAATAAGCAAGGAAGGCACATCTGACCTAGGTTTCCCCCAATTTTCCTAACATACCTTTTCCTCTTTTCAATAAAGATCATGGTCAACATCAAATTCCTAAACTCTTCCAGTCTTCCAAGTTTATCTCATTTCCTTCATAGAGTCTGCCTGGTTCCCTCCCTCTTCTGCATGTCCATTCACTTCCCTGGGCTCCAGCTTCTAACCTTTGGCCATCCACACTGGTCCTCAGGAATATCAAATAATACTAATTTAGCGTCCAGGTAGTCTAGAACTTGGCTGTGCTCTGGGAACCCCCAGAAGAACACAGGTATTTCCCAACCTCGAGCCATGCTTCAGACCCTTGCCATAGGACCGTGTAGAGCTGGACACAGACAAAGAAGTCTCACTGAGGCACTTCTTGCCTGCCTCCTACCATACGATTTCAACCAGCACTACTTTGACCCCAGCCCAGAGGAGGCCCAAGCTAGCTCCTTCTTAGATAGGCCATATATCTAAGTGCTGGAGCCCCAGGAAAGGTTCTTGTCCTCTTATTGAGTATAAGGGCATGGCGGGTTGATCATAACAGAGCTATGTCTGAATTTGCCTGGAAAGTCAGGAGTATTCAGAAAATCAAAGGGTTAGCAACCTCAGCCTTCGGCAAGATGGTCCAGGAGCGATGATATGCATGTGTCTCCATAAAAGCCATACGCCACGTTCTCCTGGTGAAACTTCCCAACACCTGCAGCCTATGCTACAGAGCTTCCAGAAAGTTCTTCATGATGATGGGCTGTGAATGGCCCAGAGAGAGGGAAGGGTCAAGAGAAAAAATATGAGTAGAAGCCATGAGAGCAGATGTTGGGTAAAGAGAGCATATGAATTAATTTTAGATAACCCAGAATCAGAGCAGTCTAGGGTTTGGTCATGGTTTTGGCAGTGATGACATAGTGCAATTCGAGAATCTAGAAAATAAAATGGAGCTTCCACATCAGAGCTTGTGGGTTCAGCACAGAAGGTCGGGGCCAGAGCTGGAAAGATGCTAGTATCACGGGGCGGGGACCTTGGAACTTTTCAAGAGGTGGCCGGCTCCCTCGAACCTTCCCATTATTCACTGGAAGCTTGTGTTCCTACATCATTTCATGTTCTCCACGGGGTCAGCTTCACTGCCCACCAGACACGCAAGTCTTCTCTCCAGCCTCCGGGCTCCTTCTTCCTGCACATTCTATGCTGTCTGTCCCATGGCCCCTTGGTTCTCCCTTGAGCCCTGTGCAGTGGGGCTCTTGCCCACCACCCACCCATGGCTTCCCTGCTGCTGCTCACCACCAACTCCGTGGTCCCGTTTTCAGCCGAGCCTGACACACTTTGTGACTCCATGCTGGAGGAAGACCTTCTGGCTTCTCTCCTACTTCTCATTCTTCTTTTCTGGGCATCCCACATCTCATCACCTTCTTCTCCTGGCCTCTCCATTGGTCCAATCGTCTGTGTCTCCCTCAAGCATGTCCAACCTTACCAGGGTCCTTGCAGGTTCTCAGACTCAGCAGAAAGCTCCCTCTGGAAGCTTCCGCACTAGTCTCTGTCTGGAGCTTCCTCCAAATAGCACCTCTCCAGTGAGGGTCTCTATGTCCATCAGCGTTGCAATCCCTCCCCAGCGGGGGTGTTGCGGCCACTCTCCCTGTCTTTCTTTTCTCCCTGGCCTTCATCACCATTGGACAAATTGTACAAATTTGCCTTCATTCTTGAGTTGGGGTGCTGAGTTTTAATAGCAAGAGATAATGCATTATCTGAATTTATTTGGCGCCTGAATTTCAGAGAGCCAGTAAACGAGAGTTTGGATAACAAGATATTTGTCAACATATTTACTTCTATGTGTGCAGGTTTGGATAGCCAAAGATACTTATTAAGGTTACATATTCATTTTGTTGATTTCTCTCCCCAAATCTGGACATAAATGCATGGAATTTGCTTGTTTTACTCATGGCAGGGTGTTCTCGAATGGCCCCTGGCACAAAGCAGACATTTGATAAGAGAAGAAAGACATTTGATAAGAGAGAAAGAAGAGAGGAAGACACAAAGCAAGAGACAGGGACTGAAAACAGATGAAGGGTGGGGGAGGGTGAGAAGGGGTGTGGTCAGAGCAGATGACACCTCCGGCCTCCTCCAGCCCCCAAATATGGGGCTTCCAAGATTCAAGCCCTATTATTTCCAAGAACAAGGGGCATTTGTGATCTCAAGATCAGACCTGAAGCACAAGCACCGTTTATGCCACAAATCATGTCTTCCCAGTTCCCTAGGTCTTGGTGGCTCCCTGTGTCCCCAGTCCTGTCTTCTGAAAGGACATGTGTCTCTTCTGAGCCACCGTTGTCACAGAGTGCCTGTGTGTGCCTGTGTGTGCCATGTCATCCTTGAGATGGAGCTGTCAGAGACCTGCTCTTAAGGCCTGCGCAGGGAGCAGGGTGGTGACAGAGGCCGCCTCCCTGGCCACAGACACCATAGCAGGTGTCTGCATTGCAGCCTACACTAGCTGACTTTCAGCACCAGGGGCCCCTGTAACGTGGGTCTCATTAGATATGGGAAGCTCAGGGCTGCCCTCACAATGATTTTTTGAGCTACCTAATTTTCTTTCATATTAATCTTTCTTTTGGGTTTCACATAGCCAGTGCAGGAGTTGACTTCGGCAGGTAGGACCACATCTGGAGGGAGGCTTTGGTTTCTGTGATATTCCCTGTTTGTGCGGCTGGAAGAGGAGGGGACTTGAGTTCCTGGTCGCTTGGTCTCTTAATTACCACATGGAACTTTGAAAGTCGAAATGCTTGATGTCCTTTATAAATGATTTGGTTGCAAAGAGTCATCCAGGCCAGGGTTTCTCAACCTTGGCACCATAGACACGTTGGGCTGGGTCATTCTCTAGCGGGTGTTGTCGTGTGTTGTGGAACCTACCTTCAGCATCCCCGTCTTCAACCCACAGGGGCTGCAGCCCCCCAGCCCTGTGTATGAGGACCAGCACATCTCCAGGCAGTCACAAGTCCCCGTAGGGCAAGAGAGCCACTGATTCAGAGGCATGGGACGCCTTCTTCTGTGTATTTCCATGTCATGTTAGGAATCCAGAGACAGAACCATGGATTTTATTCCTTGGATATGAAATTCAGAAAGAATAGTTTCAGTCTAATACCTTCTTTGTTGCTATATTAAAAAATAAGATGAAAACTTGTTGCAAATCATAAATATTCTAAATTGTTTTATTGCTTAAATATGTATGATTATATCACCTCTCTGCTACAAGGAATGCCATAATTCAATATTATGTACCATTTCTTGAAGAGGCAGTAGGCTGTCTAAAGCCAAAACTGGGTGTGGTAGATTGGGAAAAGGATACAATTGGGGATAACTGGTTATATTTTATGATTTCCTCCCTTAAATCAAACTTTGTTTTCTGTCCACCTGTTCTGACTTATGCCATACATTCTATTATTTTCACATTCATGCTGGGCTTTGTAGTATCAATCATTCCATCATTCCGTAGTTTACATGGTACTAGAAATTTTATTAAAGTCATTTACTTGTAATAATAAGATAAGTGAGATATTTATAGCTGTTTCATTTAAAAAATACTATAAACACATATTACAAATCTAATAGACCATAACCAGAATTTTGACTTGTGGAAAATCTGTTCTTAACACAACAGATTAGTGATTTTCCAGCACAGCTGCTGAGATAAGCTACGGCCACCAGCAATTTCTAAAGGTAAAAAAAATAAGAAAACTATAGTTAATATTATAAATAATTGATTATCATTTATTACAAAATAATTACCTTTGAGCAATTATCACAGTTAACAAGTGATTGCTTTGGGATTACTGCTTAATTACTATTAAGCAGCAAAGTACATATGGCATATGAAATTCATTTCATTGTTTACTATTATTTTTACAAGCACAGATGGCTTAGTACAATCAGGAAGACTAATGGAGAGTAATCTTTTTTTAATGTAATTACCACATGAATATGTCAAATCATTTTTCCTTTTTGCTAACATTATAATGTTATTTTAATTAAGATGCTAAGGACAGTAATTTTCCCCACCTAACTAGACCAAAAAGAAGAGGAAGACATAGTCAAGATATTTTTAAAACTTTATTATAAAAAAATTATATCTCATAAATATTCATCACCTTAGTGTATCTAACCTTGCTTTTATCTTAGCTGAAAAAATTGCATTTAAAAAATTTTAGGACTCAGCAACAGTTTAATATATCATGAGATTTCAACGGTCTGTATGAAAATAATAAAATGCATATTTGGTTATATGTATGCTTTTGGAAAGAACTGTGATGGAAAGAAAGAGGGCAAAATGCAGAAGATAATCTGAATTTCTCTGGGTCTTCATCGGCCAAAGATGCTATTCCTACAAAGAACGTATGGGTCTCCATTATTTTTGTAAATTGAGACTTGCTAATGTAGAAATACAGCTGTCGGATATGTAGATGTCTTTCTACAGTGGAATTTCTGTACCACCAATATCTTTTTCCTAGGGCCTCTGACTCATCTTACATCCCCCATGACAAAGCCCAAGGGGAGTGTTGTCAGATCCAAGCCAAAGCAGACATGCATAGAAAATACACCTGTGCAGGTATGGAGGCCTGGGACTCTCAGGAGGACCCAAGTTTCGGGCACATCTCTTCCCGGGGCTTGGGGAGCCACGTACCTGGCTAAAGTCTCAGAACACACCTATGCCATCTTTGGCTCAAAGTGGCCATGTGAAGAACACAGATGGTCAATTAACTTCCTGTTGGTGGTCTGGAGGATTCATTGATTCAAAACTGAAGTGCTCACTGCAAGTCTGGATCTCATGTCTGGTTGGGATTATCTTTTTCAGCCCCAGATGGCTGCAAGATGGCGGCCCACATGGTCATCTCTGACCAAGATGATTCTGTCATATCCAGATACAAGGCTCAGATCACAAACATACCCATTTTGACTCCCCAAGCAAAATGTGGACAGCTGTAAGGTGCCCCCTTGGGGGGCACACACCATCCATTCCCCCCCAAGCAGGGAGGGGCCTCTCAGGATAAGCTCTCCAGTCCCAGGACCCAGATGTGCTGGAATCCAAAGCCTGGTTTCCAGGGTCCTGTCTCCATCTTGTTTGGATTTGTGGGTGTTTTTGTGTGTCTTCTGGGTAAACACATACACTTCCTTCTACGAAGGCAAGGCCTAGGCACCAAAAATGGGTGTTCTGTGAAGGAACTTCTCCTTCCCACTTAAGGGCAAGCACAGATGTTGTTTTCAGAAAACGGGGGAGCTCAGAGCTGTGTGGTCACCCCCAGCAACTCACCTACGGGTCCCTCGAGCTAGCCCTTCCCACATGAGGAAGGAAGCCAACACTCACCAGCACTCATCAGCACTCACTCTGTTCTCACCTGGGCTAAGCCCAGCAAGTTCCAGCTCCTGGGACAGGCTGCAGCTCCCGTCTTGCCCCATGGACCACATGCTCTGCCCAGGATTGCTGCAGTCTCTGGTGAATGTGCTTCCTGCTCTTTCAACAAGTGCAGGCAGGTCAGAGGAACCCGCCTGCTCTGCTCTTTCCTCCATACTCCCAAGAGAATAAACGTTCAACAGTGCATCTGAGAGGCGACCTGATCCCCCACAATTCTTTGGCCCATCCCTGGGCTACTTAATGGCAATTCCCAGCCTTGGTTTCACCCTACGTCCTCTGATGAACCTCTACAAAGTAGGGCCCTGGTCGCATATGCATTCTTGCATACGTAAAGACAGGACATCTTTCCTTCTGTCCAGCATGGAGCCCCAGGATCTATTCAGAAAGGCCCACTAAATAAATACAACTTTTTAAAAAATCTGTAATTGTCCACCAGAGAAATGATGAAGAAGTGGGCAGAATGAACAAGTTTCTTTTCCTGATTCAAGAAATTTAAAAAAAGATAAGAAAAGAGAAGAGAGGAAGAAAGAGAAAGAAAAAGAAAGAGGGAGAGGTGAACTGAGATGAATGGAGAAACAGAGACAGACAGAGACAGACAGCAGAGGCAGACAGACAGAGACAGAGCTACTAATGATGGTTGAGTCATTTAAAGCTGTTCTGCCAAGGGTGATCCATTTCAACTGAGTAACTTTTATTATATTGTAAAGAGAATTATGAATTGTTAACTTTAGTAGTGTAAAAAGGCCTTCAAATGGACTGTTTTTGCTGGAAAACAGTAAATGACAACTTACATATGCCAGACCTCACCAGGCTTTGGCTATAAAATCACAGACTTTCATATCCCAGTGTTTGTAGCATACACCGTCACCCACCCACTTGGTAGACGTTAGCTTACTTCAAAGCGCTTCCCAGCTATCTTTGCAAGGTTTTGAGACTTGCTGTCCAGAAGCAGTGCCCTGGTCTTCCCCTCCAGCTTCGTCTCTGTCACCTGTGGCTTGCCCTGGGGATCGATGACTTAGGGACTGCTGTTCTGCTATGTGTAGCCACAGGGCCGGGAGCTGCTGTGTCCCACTGTGGTAGGGGACCAACACTTGTCCTTATTACCATGTTGATCACATGAATTCATTCCCAGCTCAGGTGAGCCAAACCAAGACCCAGCATCTCCACCTCTGTTGTCCTGGATCCCATGTCTTTGATGATGCCCAGCTTATGCAGCTGCCTTTAGAGGGGCCAGCTAGTGTCCACAGCAGCTGCGTGAGCTGGGGGGAGCCCTCACCCCTGGTCTTTAGTGCACAGGTCAGCCCCAATACCCCTGGGCAGGATCCACTCCAGACCACTCCGGGTGGTACGGTCCAGCCCAAAGTCTCAGGTCTCACGGAGATGATGGATTTCCATCCTCTCTAATCCAACAGCTGTCCTCATTCCCTCCTGAGAAACTGTCCAATATATAGACCCATTGAGTATGATGCTTTGGCACCAAGTACAGAATATTCTTAAATTGTATGTTTCCCAAAGTACAATCAACATCACCCAGTAGAAGTTTCGGTGATAAGGGGTTACCCTGAGTCTGCATCATTTGGCCTGGCAACGACTGGCCACAGGTGGATGTTGACTGCCTCAAACATGGTGAGATGGCCAAGGAACCATTTATATTTAACTTAATTTTAATTTATTTAAATTTAAATATCCTCTCACGGCTAGTGGCTACTATGCTAATAGCTCAGGTTGCATTATTCAGTGGGCGCCATTTTATAGGTATGTCATTTGTCTTTTATAAAATGAGGACCATCCAGTCAAACTCACCATCCACGCATGTGCTAGAACTCTCTCTCTAAACCCTGGGTCTGGTTATCATCAGACCGTCTTTAGAGTTTCCCTCAGATCCCACACCAGGCCCTCATCTGGGACGTCCAAGCATCTTGGTAGACCCATTGCCATCTCCGTGGGCAGCCTTGGCCCCGCCACGCCCACCTCACGTCCCAAGATTCGTCTACACGACACCGTTGGCTAGGTGTCAACAGGACCGCAAATTAAACTTGTAGTTGAGTGCGTTGATCCTGAGATGGTAAAAATAATGTTTCACCCACCTGTTCATTGACAGTAAGGTCATAATGCTGAGCATTTACTGAGCTCTTGGTGTCGGGTACTGTGGTAAGTGCTTCGCTCTAGTCTCTCCTGTAATCTCCATAGTAACTCTCCACGTTACAGACCACTGACACTCTCCTGCTGCTCAGAAAACTGAGCCGCCTCAGAAAAACAACGTCCCTTGAGTTTCCGCCTTTAATCGATGGGCCCAGTAGGATCTTAGATCCTAGAGAGAGGAGACCCTGCCTTGTCCACTCTCTCATCCTCACGCAGAACCTGACAGAGTGAATACCCCTCTGATGTTTGTTGAATGAATGCACAACTCAGATTTTAAATCCGGGTTCCTCTACCTCTGACGTATACATGTGTTCCTGACTACAGCGACGCTGCCCGACAATCAATTATTTCAAATCTTTGGGATTTAGAGGCTCAGAGAGCAGGGGTCAGTAAAACGTGTCTGGAAAGGGCCAGACACTGTCGCCTTTGCAGTGGACACAGTCTTGGCCACAGCCGAGGCATTGCCATGGGACTTCACTCACAAAAGCCCGCGGTGGCAGGATTAGACCCACAGACGGAAGGCTGTGGACTTTCACGAACTGTCAGTACCTGGTGCGTTTCCGTTGTTTAACGCAGAGCTGATCACACGCTCTGCAAAGTCACAACCGATATCTCACACGGCGGCTTCAGCTGAATTTCTCGCCCATTTATCATCCCCTGGTCGGTAAAGCACCCGGCATTGTTTCTTCTTTATCCTGAGGACTAGAACAAGGATCCGTTCTTCTCCCTCCCGAACCCCTCGCAATCCCGCTCACCACCAGTACTGCAGAGGCTGGGCTGAAAGTCCCATCCGCGAATGCGGGTCATCATGTCTAACAGAAGCTCTGATTCACTCTCCACACACTGGCGCACAAACAGAACTCTTGCCTCCTCCAGACCCCAGACACATGCCCTCAACAGTGGGAACGCATTTCTCCAGTGAGAAGAATAAATCCGGCCTTTACAAATAGAGAACCCGAGGATGGCTTTACGGTTAATTGGAAAATGAATAAAATGCAATGTCTACAGCAGATATAGGAGACACCCAGGGGCTTGTTTCTAAGGGTGGTTCGATGCCGAGACTGTAGCAGCTAGGTCTCCCCGCGACACTCCAGAGTGAGCAGTCCGTTCTGAATTACTTTATTCGTGTTGTTGGAGTCGACCCTGTGCTTGATGGGACCTGAGTTCAGGTTTCGAAAATACATTCAGTCATCGGTGTGCTTGTGGTTCAGCCTGATGAACTCTGCCGGGATCCGCCCACATGTCTGAGAACCTACACACGCGCTGCCTACCCCCAGCTGGATGACTCCAGGCTCCGAGGCCAGGGTGCCCAGGGGCCACTCTCACAGCAGGTCGCTCCTTGTCTGCAGTCTGCGTGGGCCAATGTGAGTGTCCTGGGCAGGCAGAGGTGACTAACCCCGCTTCGAAGAACAATGGAAAAAGAAAGGCCGTGGACGGCAGCTGCCTCGGGCTCCGGGAGAAAGGAGCAGTGAGGTCCTTGAGGAACGGCAGACTCGGTGGCTGATAGAGGCTACTGGAATGCGGCCCCTGTCCATGGTGACTGGAAGAAATGCAGGCCCTGGCATTTCAGATCTCATTTGGGGGAACTAGTGTGCAAATGCCTAATTTGGAAAGATCAGTGCCTTCTTGGTTTTCTCTCCACGAGGAAAGGGCCGGGCTTCCCCTGTGGCCAGCTGCGTTTGGTCAGATGGTCGTCTACTTGGGACGTCTGCTGCACTCTGAAGGACCATCCCTCGCTAACAAAGAGAATAATCTTGACGGGTAATAAGGTCGTCATCAACAGCTGTCTTCACGTAAGAGCAAGCTGAGAGCTTCCGGCGGCCCATCCTGGAGGCCGCGAGGGGGAGGCCCCATTCATAAACACCACCGTCCGCATCGACGGGTCTTGCTGGTCCAGGGCAAACTTGCCAGCGGGACCCATGTTTCCTGCTTCTCAATATCGTCAAGTCACGCGCCAGAATTCCATCCGGTTAAAAATGTCCCACCCCTGCTACCCTCCCAAAGGTACCCGTGTAATGACGAAACAGACGGCCCGTGCACATTTGGGGTTTAAATACAGGACATACGTACATTACGAAAGAGGAGGTAGCTAACGTTGGGCGTGGGGGGTTCTCTTCACGGACAGCAATATTCAGGCGAGTAACACACACAACACGCGATGTAACAATTGAGCGGGAACTAAGCCTTTCACGTCGCACACTAGTCGTCTGCACCTGCGGTGACGTGCCGAGCTGCCTGGCAAGGATTTCAGACCCTCCCAGTGCATAGGGAAGGGGCAAGAGAACGGGGCACCTGCCCTCCGGGGAAAGGGCAGAGGGCCACGCCCGGGCGATCCCATCGCGCTCCAAGAGAGGGCCAGGTGGGTGCTAACTTGTCGTTTCTCTTCCCTAGGGGCCACGTCAACTGACCTGCCATTCCGCGGAGCCTGTCACTTGTACCACAATGGCTCAACCCCAGATCTTTGCATTCGGATGTTGTAGCTTCTTGTTTTAAAGACGTCGGGGAAAGAGCTGTGGTGACATGTTGCTTTGGTCTGCAGACCTTCGTCCCGAGAACGATGCTTAAGGTCATGGAAAGTGTACCCCCGCACAGGGTGTGGGGTCTCGTGGGACCGAGAGACCATGTGCTCTTAAATAGTTTCCTTTCGTGCACGTGTGTGTGTGTGTGTGTGTGTGTGTGTGTGTGAAAGGGATCCGTGAGATGCCCGAGGTGTGGGGCTCGAGGCAGAACTGCAGCTGCCTGACCCCAGCGAAGGGGCTGCTCCCTCGCGGGGATCCTCAGGTACTTCCTGACTCAGCACGCTCCTCCCGGGAGTGGTAAGAAGCCTGAGCCCACCATCCTGCCGCTCGTCTTGGCGTATAGTTGTAGGCTGATCTCACGTAAACTCTAGGAAGCAGAGGACAATTGCTTTACTACACGTGTGACCTGACCAGTAGGATTTGGACAGTGGCCGGGGCCCACGAATCAAATTTCTGAAAAGACTGAAGGGAGGAAAAACCAAGTCAGGGAAGTAAGCGCAAGCGTTTTCACAAAGACTTCAACTCAGCGCTGCACCGGGTGATCGGGCCGCTTCAACCCAGCGCTGTACTGGGTGATCGGGCCGCTTCAACTCAGCGCTGTACCGGGTGATCGGGCCGTGGGCAGGTTAAGCCACACGAAGGAAAGGAGTTTTGAGCTTCTAGGAGGGAAAGCGAGTCCTGGGCAGCTGGGGGAGGCGAGGCGCGGTAAGGAGCATCCTCTCGGGTCCTGAGGCTTGTTTCCCAGAGTGACTTTTTTCCGCCTACAGAGACATCTTTGACAATGGGAATTTCCTTTACGAAAGGGGAAACTTATTCTCTATTTTCAGGCAGTTAGCAGGACATAAAGAGCTTTTCGTGCCTCTGTCTTTAGCGTAAAGTAGTCCATAAGCCCAGGAGGCACGTTTCAGGTGGCCTGTCCTGGTGCCCTGGTGCCCTTCTCCGCGGTGGTCAACACAGGTTGCTTTAGGAGTGGAATGCTGTCCAAACAAAGGGCCGTGCTGGCACGACAATGTCCTCCGTCACATCGTTAGCACTGGCCCGCTGGAGTGAGTTTTCCAACAAAATTCCAAATACAGCAGCCGGTAGTCTCACACAGAATAGTTTAATGTGGCGTGTAATGCCTTGTCTCCTACATGCTACGCTCGAAAAGGATAAGATGAGCATGAACGGGAGACATGGCGGGTGTGGTATGAGGTTGGGGTGTCCTGGGGTGGGCACCCTTGCCCCCACGGCAGTGTCGCAGTGAGACGTTTCCCTCTGGGGGTTCCTGCCCGCCGAGGACGCCTGCTGTTTTCAGAGCGGAAGGCCATGCACCGTCGGGAGGCGGCCCTTGTTGGGTGGAAGACGTGCAAAGAGAAAATTGCTCGCTTTTCCGATTTTGGCACTTTGTGAGTTAATTACCTGTTTTACAAATAACTAATGGGGTGACTACGTGAGTCGAGGAAAGCGGGCCCAGCAAAGAGACCGGGGTGCAGCACGAAGTCTAGCTAATGCTTCAGCAGGAGAAACAGTGTGAGGACCAGGAACTGGCCACGGTCGGGACCCCCGATGTGTGTCCCTAGAGGGCCAGGAGATGGGACACACCTCCTGAGCCACGTCCCCTCACACGTCCTCCTGCCTCTCAGACACGCTGCCTGGTGTCAGCTGGGGTCGATGGGGTGCTGGTCCGCCTTGCAGTGGACACGTGAGTGCTCCTGTGTGTCCCGGCCAGGAATCAGGTGTTTCCGCAGCACCCTGCGTCCGTGTGCTTTCAGGGGAACCTCGTACCTTCACGGACTCTTGTGAGATCCAATCCAGTGGAACAGGAGTGCCCATAGTTCATAATTTCTATGAAAACCAAAGCCAACTTACAGGGAAGAATGTGATAAAAGCAACCTGTTTCATCTTGTTTTCGATCACTTTCCCACATTGCCGTAGATGAGGCACTGCCGGTGTGGAGGAGAAGTCTCTAGAGCCAAGTTTTCCGGATGAACTTGCTGCACGGGGGCCCATAAGTTCTCGCTCTGCCACCAGGAAGCAGAAGCAGGAATCCGCGACGATCCGTTAGTTATTATCTGCGCGTGTTAATGCAAGGAATGCCACGGCAAGCCAGTTAGTGGAGCTATCGGCAGAGACGTCACCATGAATGAAGGAGCGTTGACATGTTTTAAGACCTTCAAGCAAGCATTTAAGGGGTGCAGGAGTCACGTGTATAATTCTGTGCCTTAATCTTCTTTTTTCTGTTAAGCATCCACTGGTCCCAATCGCAGAGGACAGTAGGATTCCGCTTGAGTATCTTAGCCTGGCCTGGTGAGCCCATAATTAGAAAAAGAACCCTTCGTTTCTTTTTCTTTTTCTTTACAAAAAAGGAAGTCTTTTAGTTCCTTTTTTGGGGGTGGGGCAGGAACCGAAGGAGAGGGAGAAGGAGAATCCTAAGCGGACTCCGCACTGAGCGTGAAGCCCAGCACGGGGCTGGGGGTCACAGCACTGAGCTCATGACCTGAACTGAAATCGAGCTACGCACTTGACCGACGGAGCCCTCCGGCCCCCCGGATAATCTAACTCTTTCCATGAAGTCAGTGGAGTGTAAAGTTAACTTTGAGCCCCTCCATGTTCTTAGAGAACCCCACAGTCATCGGCCGGAGCCATCTGGTTGGTTTATAACGCCGCCTTCACGGACAATCTCAGCCTCATTCACTGGTTTTCCCTCTCGGAGATGAAACCTCCAAGCGAGCTTTCATGCGTCCTGTGGGCGTCAGTCCGTACACGCGGTGACAGGCAAGCGTCGGGGACTTGATGTAGAGATGCCCTTCCTGCCGCTCTTCCCAGCTCTCTTTTCCTAGCCCACGCTGTGAGTTAATATCCCAATCATCTTAAACTTAGAAACCATCAGTATGGGACAGGTCATCCCTTATGACTACAGAATCTAAGGTGATGGTTGGACCTGGTTTAAAAGCTGTGTAGGAAGGAGAGAACGCAGGCTTACAGCAACGGACCAATTTTCTACTGCCGTCGCCAGGTGAGGGTGTTTGGTGTTAGGAAGCTTTCACAGATGGGGAAGTGCTTCCATGCTGTGGTGGGTGGCATGTGGTGGGGGCAGAGCCCAGTGGCAAAGCCAGACTCCCTTCCTTCAGTGACATTTGGAGCCTGCATGGGTTCTCTGGTCTCTGAAGCAGAAGCATTGTGGGCCTTCCTGTTAACTAGGAAAGAGGAATAGAATTTTCGTTTAGAATATTGTGCGGGAATGCACACAAAGTTCTGATTGCGCGACTGGACCCTTGGTAAACCGTCACTAAACGTTCATAGTGTTGCTGCTAGCACTACGAGTCTTACCACCGCTGGTACTACTCTCTGTGTGTTCTTGGGCATATGTTTGACACTGGAATTTCACCCCATCATGTGTTCCTAGTAAACAGCGATGGTCAGTCCCACACCCATCATCCATTTTTT
Source organism: Mustela nigripes (assembly GCF_022355385.1). Lineage (NCBI taxonomy): Eukaryota > Metazoa > Chordata > Mammalia > Carnivora > Mustelidae > Mustela > Mustela nigripes. Next base: position 81,824,852 of record NC_081571.1, on the reverse strand, counting down.
GCTCCAGAAACCAGCTAACCACCCGCTCTTACCATTCCAGGATAAGATTCCCCTTCACACTTCCTCAAGGACCCGATAAGACCTTCTCCTGCTCCCACAGACCCACGGGCAACCCTGTGGTCCACTTGTCCTTGTCCCCCTGCTTCTATGAAACCCCAAGCCCCTCCCTTTTCTCTGAGGTGTCACTGATGAGCGGCGGTCCTCCCCATCACCATAGCCTGGACGAACTTGACTCCTTCATTGTCCGGTGCACGCTGTCTCCCACGTCCATGTAAGCTTCCCGGTGGACACATGACCACAGCACCACTCCCACTGCCAATTTCCCTATGGGATTTTTCTGAGTTTTAACTGCTGTGGCAGTGCGGTGCTCAGCAAGACACACACACCATCAGGGCTAACTAACCAGCAGGTGTTTTTACCACTAGCGATACAACGCGTGGAGATTCACGCTTTACAAAATCATGTCAACGACCGCCTTTATTCGATCTTGGCAATAAGGACTGTCAAGACAGACATTATTTATTCCCATTCCACAGACTAGAAAACTGAGAAACGTCCTTTGGCTCACCCAAATCAGCCACCTAAGGGCCAAAGCTGGGACTCAAACCCGTAGTGCTTTCAATCATAAACAGCCCAGGGATCGAACGGAATGGTCGAATCTAGCGTTGAGGAAAGGGTAGGATCTCACACTGGTTTCCTGTCTTCCTTTCTCCAGAGCATTGCAACATGTGCCTGTCATCCTGAGCGGGTGTGACGGGAACAGGCCACTGCCTCTCTGACCACATGCTCATCTTCATGTCGCAAGACGGCGGAGTGGTGGGATCATCTCGGCTAAGCCCCCGGAGCTAGCCCTGCAAATGGCCCCAGAGCTGACCTGCCTCACGACACATTACGGCTGCCCACCTCCTGCAAGGAGCTGATTGTCCCGGGAGCCACCAGTCCCTTGCTTCCAGCTCTTAAATGTGCCTGGAGTTTAGAATTTTTAGTCACAAAAATAATTAGCTACCAGAATGGCTAGGAAAATGCCCTTTTTATAAAACCCATTCATTTAAAGTACTTACTTATGAGCATGGTTACACTAACCTTTTTTTTTTTTTTTTTTTTTGGCTATAGTATCAAATCTAATCTCCGGCTAACCCAGTAAGCGCTGAAGACCACACCCCACTCAACAGATGTTTACTGATGGCATCGCTCGCTGCCGGGCAGGCCTTGAGCAGCGGCGGTGGGCACGGTGGGGCGGCGCGGTCCTTCGCCTGGCAGCCGGTCAGGTGCGGGAGGTGCGGGCAGTGTCACCGGATAAGGGTGCACGTTCCTCCCTCCCTCTCCCCTGCCTCCCTCTCTCCTCCTTCCCTCCTCTCTGTCTTCCTTCCCTCAGCTCTTGGTTTAGCCCCTGCCAGGCGGCAAACCCAGGGTATACAGGGGTGGGTACATGAGACATACGCCTGTGCTTCACGGCTTCCCACAGGAGAAAAGAGACAAATCATAAACAAGGTAAACAACGCGGTGAAGCCCCCATTCGGGGCCTGGCACACAAGAGGCAACAGAGGCCGCAGAATGGCTCTGTGTTCTCTGGGGCAGATGGGGGTGGCACTCGGGCTCGAAGCAGTGTCGTGTCCCCCCCCACCCTTGTTAGTGGCCTCAGATCCCTCTTCTGCTCAAGCAGGACCTCACAATGGCTCATTGGTGTGGCTTGGTTGGCGCTTTCTCTTACACATTCTGTTGCTTCGCACAGAAACACTACTATCTTTCTCGGTCCCTTCGGAGGCACTGTTTTTGTCATCTGAGCCTCCAAAGCCTTCTGTTCTGTGCAGATGCTGGTGACAGAGGGTGGTAGAGAGTCCCCTGGCAAAGTGACCAGTCGGTCCTTCTAACAAAGACAAACAGCCGGCCAGATGTGTCCGAGAGGCAGGCTTGCAAATAGCGCGAGATACTAGGCTTTCTGGCTTGTGCTGGACACACAGCCGTCCCTCTCAGAGTGGGTTCGCCATTGTCACCCGCTGGAATGCAGGGAGGAAGCGGGTCCTTCTCTTCCCGCCGTCACAGCTCTGGGGGCAGAGCAACTTTCCTCTGGGACACGGGGGGCCCCCCGGCCTCCCATCAGCAGCAGGAGATGGAAACAGGCAGAATCGGAGAAAGGATCCTTTTTCTCTGAGCCTTTGCCCCGGAAACCAGGCACATCCAGAACCTGATCCGGAATAGATTTTGCAAAGAGTGTTAGACAGCCAGCCAGAAATCAATCGCCCCTTCCACTCATGTCGGAAAGAACTGGGCACACACTGGGGCCTGTTGAGGCCGCACTGTCGACCATGACCCCAAATGGCATTCAGAATGAATGGTCTTATGGGGCGGGGGTGGGGCAGCCAAGCATCTGTCACCTCTAGTCCCAGGAAAACCTCAGCTTCCCAGGGGGTGTGAGTGGGCTTTCTCACTACACATTTCCCTGTGTGAATTTAGACTATCAGTGCTACTGGGGTTACATATAGGAATGATTCAAATTCAATTTAAGAGACAAACAGGCTGAACCTCACCAGCAGACAGGGTCCCTCCCTTGCTTACCTACGCGTTCTTCCTCTTGTCTCCGCTCCTTCTTTTTCGAATGGTGACATCGATGCCTTCCTTTAGGACACATCCTTAGTAGGACATCATCTCTGGGACCTGGGGCTACCAGGATCTCTCCGGACCTCGCCCAACTGGGTGATAACTGCAGGCCGGGGGAGGCACCATCAAAGGTAGACCATGAGTTTTCCAAAACTAAGAGCTTATTTCGTTATACAAGTGATAACATGACCCTGGTGGGAACAGAAACATACGATATTATAATGACAAAGAAGGAAAAATCCTAGTAATCCTTGGGGGAAAACCACTACTAATTTTTTATATTTATTTATTTATTTTTATATTTATCTATATTTTATTCCCAGAATTTTCTCCATGTTTGCGTATTTGTGCGTGTGATTTTTGAAAGGATGCATGATAGGGTTTTATCCTCCCGAATGGACACCCCTGTCTGTGTGGTAGTTAAGCTTCTTACATATCCTATTGGAAAGCCATGCTGAGAGCATTGTCACAGGTATCCGTGGGGCTCTATTTCCTTAGATCAATTTCTGCCAGTAAGTCCGCTGGGTCGAGAACTGCTGGCACTTGACTGTTGATTCCTATGCCCAGAAGGTCATGGGAGAGGCTGACAACATCCAGCCCCACGACAGGAGAGTGCTCTGTGCGACCCGCAGGCCGCCGGGGGCAGAGCGCACGGATTTTGTGGGAAGATGAACGGGAGCAGGGAATGTCTCCTCCTCCTCCGTCTCCTCCTCCTCCTTCTTTAAATTGTATTTATTTGACAGAGAGAGAGAGAGAGAGCAAGTGGGGGAGGGCAGAGAAAGAAGGAAGGATCGCGCTGAGCAGGGAGCCCGACGCGGGGCTCCATCCCAGGACCCCGGGACCAGGACCCGAGCCCCGGAGGCAGTCGTGCCCCGCGCAGTCGTCTTTCCTGGTTTACCCCGAGCGCCGCAGCCTGGGGAGTCGCTCGCGCGCGGACCAAGAGCGTGGGCCGCGCAAGGTCAAGGGCTTCGCCCAAGCGCACGCGATCCGGTTCGTCCCGTCGGAGGTTTTACCGAGCGCGAGACGCGCCCTGATTCCGGGGCTGGAAACCAAGCTGGGCCTGGTGACGACACCAGACGCCGCTGATGAAAGGCCACTGGGAAGTGGACTGAAAGGCTGACCTTAGACAAGCTGACCTCTGAAAAAATACGCATCCTTTGCGCACAAACTCTGGGAGGGATCGCAGGGCTGGAGCGCGGCGGGAGCCCCGGGCCTCCCCCCCCCACCGCAACACGCGGGCTGCCGGGGCCGCGCGGCTGGAACCAGACAGACGCTCCCCGGCCACCGCCTCGCCCGCCGCAGCCCCAGCAGCCGCGGGTGACCGCAAAGAAACCCACGCTCAGCGGGGGGCAGACGGGACAGACTTCTCCTGCCGGGGCTCAGCATCCGCCTAAAACCAAGAGACTGAATAAAAGACACCAAGAAGAGAGATCAACAGTGTTCTCAGGGATGGGGCCTTGTGCTTCAGAAGAGACGTGCTCCAGAGAGGAGACAGCTGGCAAGTGGGGCCCGGGGGGTGGAGATGCCCGGGGGTTCTGGGAGAAGTCTTTGGAGAGGAAGGTAGGGTCCGGGGAACAAGGCCGTGGTTTCAGGCCTCCCCTGGTGCCAAGGAAAGGTGTTCCTACCCTCAGGATGACAGGGGCAGACTGTGCTTCAGGAGAAGGGTGGTTTCCACAAAGTGATACAAGAAGCACTCCGGGGGCTGCGGTGGACATGGGAGGGCAGCCGTGTCCTCACGTCCCCCTCACCCTGTGACAACTAAGCATCAGCCGGGTGTGGCTCGTTGACCCCATGCTCAGGACCGGGGAGCACGCAAGCGGTGTGCGCAGGTAGGAGCACTCAGAAGAGTGAAGGCACGTAGGGAGGACGCTGCCCTCCAAGCTGCGGCGTACACGCTGGGCCACTGTCCGCAGTGGCAGGAGTCGTCTTGACGCCGGGAAGGGAAGGCCCAGGGCGCTGGAGGCCTCTCGGCCGCGGTCCCTCTAGGCCTCCACACCAGGGTCCGTAACTACCCGTCTCCCACCTTTTCCCTTTCTGGGGCAGCTGCTGACTTGTCGTGGGTTGCTCGAAGCCTGGGGTCGGCCTTGCAGGAGCAGAGGCGAGCCCGCGCCCTCCCCGCGCGCCGGAACACTGGGAGGGCGACCACAGGGTCAGGCAGTGGAGGACAAGCCTGCGGAAGAGACGGAGGAGGAACAGAAGTGGAAGAAATCGCAGCAGCGTGTGCTGTCCCAGAAGCCACCAGAAGGTCATTCAAGAAGAGAGAAGGCTTCCGAGAAGCCCCGTTAGATGGCATCTGAAGTGCTGGGGGAGCAGAGATCGTGGTAAGAGCAGAAATACGCTGTCTAGGGTCATCTTCTGGTTCCTTCCCAAGAGAACCCACTTTCATCCGAGTGGGCATCATGCCATGAGGCCTGGTTGAAGGGGCTCCCTGGCCTCCAGACTCTTTTGGAGATTTGAAAGATCACACTTGGCCTTTGTCCCTTTTGCGCTGTCAGAAGACTGTCTGACAGATGAACAACCATTGTGCGACCATCCGAAGATAAAGTGACCTGCTAAGAAGGGCATTGCAGCAAGATGGAACCGCCGGGGCCGTCTCGGCGTTTCATAGCCACCAAGTCAACCTTGGGCTTCCCGTGACATCAAACCAATTCCAAATAAACTGTAACTCGCTTCGCTGGGTTTTCTGCTCCTCCCAGCCCAGCTCCACCACCACCGGTGATGCCATCTCCTGAGTGAGCTCTGCTTTGCAGCGGTCCGGGGGTCTGCCTGGAAAGCAGGTCCATGAAGAGTACATGTTCGGGGCACGATGGTCACCGGGAAATAGTGGGGGATGGGTTCTAAGTCGGTGGGACAAGATGGGCGCCAAAGCCCGGGGAAGGAGGTGGCTTTAACTTCAGTGGAAAGGCTCTTCTGGAAACAGGGAAGGAGGGAGCAGGAGCAAGGCATACAGCCGTGGGTAAAGGGTGAGTGCCCCCACGGGAAGAGATGCGCGAGGCTGCCCGCAGCCCTCTGCAAGAGGGGAGGTTGGCGGGGCAGCCAGGGCGGTCCAGCAGGCAGCAGGTGACAAGAGCCTCGGCCGGGGGATCCCACTGCAGCCAGAGAGGAAGGATGGGCTTTTAAGAAGTTTTAGCTTTAAGACTTCCTTCTTCTGATCTCATCACCACCCCCTACACATCTGCCGGAAGGGACCCTTCACTGCTGTCCCCTGCCCCGCTCCCTCCCAGCCCCAGCCCTGCCCCCCCTTTCTGTGCTGTCGGAGGGGCTCGGGTTCAGCAACCCGTCTGCCGGCTTCTCTGTCTCGGCAGCACGGAGGTGAGCGTGTCCTGCTCCGAGATGCCTCAGCACATGCAGTGAGGGTCTCCTACGCCCTCCCTCTCTCGTGTCCCTGTCATCTCTTACCCTGACCTGTCACAGTCCGTGTCCTGGCTGCACCCTCCATAAGATGACAAAACCATGACCTCTGGACCATGGTGCTCTTCCCATCACTGTCCGGTCCTGCAGGGGCACCGCCATTTCCCGTTGTACACGTGCCTTCCAGAGGACACGCCGAGAGCCCGGTGTGGAGGCAAGCGGAGAAGGAAAGAGGTGACCAAAGCCGATGGTTAGGTTCCGAGAGCGGGAGAGCAGAAGGCGAATGGTCATCACGGACGAGCCGGGCTCCGGAGGGAGGTGATGGATTGCTGTTTGGCTTGTGTGAGTCTGGAGAGACTTTGACGCTAAGCGGGGGACCAGGTTTCTGACCCCCCCCACCTCTCCCAGGCTGCTCTCCCTCTCCCTCCCCCAGGGAAGCTTCCGCTCACAGGCAGTCGTGGGAGGAAAATGCGAGGAGTTCTGTGAGGACACTCTTTTTAAAGCATCCTAGGACATTTTGTTTCGTACGTCAGTTGTCGTTTTGAAATGTCCCCAAACAATGCTCTCCCATGGGAAATAGAGTGAGCTCTGGGGCCAGATGCCATGTGGGGGCCTACATCGTGGGGTTCTCGTGAGGATTAAAGAAGTTGGTATGTGCCGGTTTCTCCAGCAGCGTCCGGCCCACGGTGAACCGTGGGGAAGTCAGAATAAAACGCTTCCTGCCAGGTTCACTGTTATTTGCGGGTGAGCCTGGGAAGACCGTGAGAACCCAGGGGGAGGGTCATTTGTCTAAAGCCTTTTAGACAGAAGCCTTTCTGGTCGCATGAGAAAGAAAGGAGATGGTCCGGGAAATTTCCTCACGTGGGTTATTTGGGATGGAGCACGGGCCGTCCACTGGGAAGGTTACTTAGAGCCAGCGCTGGCTGGATTCAAACACTCCCGTTTCCCACCACAGGCTCTGGGAAATAAGGCCCCATTGTCTCCCTCTGGAAGCTAAGGACAAAGTTTTTCTCAGTCTCCAAAGAAGGCGGAAAAAAACAAAGCCTGGGGCAGAGCAGATGCTCTCTGTGCTAACTGTTCAAACTTCCCCTTTCTCGCTGAGGATTTTTTAGAGGAAACAGCCTTGCTTTGGGGTTTTCACTGTCTTCTCCTGAATGGATTTACTGTGCGATAGGCCGATTCTGAGGACAGCCCGCAGGGGCTGCGAGCTACGCGGGCACAGGAGAGGAGCGGAAGTGAGTGCGGGGACTTCATGGCCTGCTCTGCCCCCGCAAGCCCAGTCTCTCTGTTAAATGTGCAGGGGCTTCCCCTCTGCACACAGAGAGTTTCCCGGGGCTCCAGATCGTCAACATCTAATACTTCGGTACCTTCAGCGGAACATCTCTTGTCGTGAACAGTCCCCAGAGGTCCGCCTGGACGGAGCTGTCACCTTCACACAGGGACATGGCTGAGCTCAACTTAGCTTCGAATAGGAGGCCCCAACTGCCTCCGCGGCCAAACGAGCTGGCTATAGTGACTTGTTTTGTCTGTAGCGATCCAGAGACTTCAGATTTCAGCTGGCTCCAGAAAGCTCTGCCCTTTTAAACAAAGAAGAAGAAGAAGGAAGAAATCAAAGCAAAACAAAACATCTCTAGGTGACCAATTCTTTAAAAAAACAGATTTCCTCATCCACGAGGCACATGCCCGGAGCACTTCTGATAGCTGCACCGTATGTTTGCTGTTTTTCTTTATGACTCAACATGTCTGGGATTAGATTCCCATGAATGTGCTGCAAATCGCTGTGAAGTCATTAGATTTTCAAACACGGGGCTCGGGGAGATGTCTTTCCTAATGTGATAATTAATTCCATGTGTCAAGTTAGCTGTGCTACAGTGCCCAGACCTCTGGTCCGGCATTATTCTAGATGTCTCTGTGAATGTGTTTTTAAGATGAGATTAGCATTTAAATCAGTAGATGTTGAATAAAACAGCTTATCTTCCTCCATGTGGGTGGGCCTCGTCTAATCAGTCGAAGGTTCTGAGATTAAAAAACCAGGAGGCGGGAATTCTGCCGGCAGACAGCATTTGGACTCAAACAGCAACATCAGCAATTCGGTGGGTCTCCAGCCCCCTAGACAACAGCAGACATTGGACATGAGAGCCCCACAGTCTCATAGTCTCTCAGGGTTAATGATTCTCTGGAGAAACGGAACTGATTGGATGGGGTAGGTACACAACATGTAGCCCGTGGACGTACTTAACTAAACTCCTGCTGGCTGTGCATCCGACACTCACGCTTACCCGGCTGCCCGCGTTTTATCCAGCAGCACTGACAGGAGGGGCCAGCCCGTTCCCCCCATGGGTTATCTAAGCCCTGCTCTCTCCTCCACTGGCGGGCCCTGGCTCTCAGCTGCATCCCCACCTGGCGAAGCCACCAGTCCCTTGTCACCCCTCAGTGCCCATCACCTCCACTCTGGTCATCACAACAGAGCGACGCTCAGACCCTTCGTAAATTCCTTTGAGAGAGCATGACCTCATTCTGTCTGAGGTGGCTGAGGACAGGCTGTCCCTGTATTACCAAATCTGGGGGACACAGCCATCTGCTGGGTCACTGTGCCTTCTCTACCTGACCTCCTGCCTCTGTCCCACCTCGCCAGGCTGACAGCTCCATGTCAGAATACTCACATAAGAGGAAAAGGGACTGAGATTCAGTACTACAGTCGCCCGTGTTTGCAGAATGAAAATCTGAAGCTATTCTTCCTGCCGGAGGTAAAAATAATCCTAAGATGTCAGAGATCAAAGTCCTGGGACATCGTCCGTGACTGCTTGTCTGATGTTCTGCCCTTGTACTCCCCTGCTCCTGGGTGGGGGTGAAGGGTGCTAGTTCGGGTCTGTGGGTACTTCCCGCTTCTGTAGGCACAGCAGCCGTAAGAAGGAGGTGCTCGTACCCCGCAGGCTTACCGGTGAGCTCGCTCACCCGCACAGGACTCAGAGCTCCCTGGGGTCCGTAGCGAGTCCTGGACACTGGGCCTGGCCATCGGGCCTCCAAGTCACCTGCCTGAACTTCTGGAGGTGAGAAAACTTTATGAGAGGGCTACGGTGTTGTTTTTAATGTTCCTCCAGAAAAGTGGCTCTCAGTCCTTCCTTGACTTACAGAGCAGCGCAGGAAGAGCGGGCGAAGGAAGTGGGGCAGGGGGAGGGTCCTCCAGCACGCCGTCCAGCGTCGGGCAGCCACGATTCTGAGTCTGCTCCTGGGTCCCACTGACGCTGACTCAGACACGGTGAGCCCCCCCAGGACTGTCTCTTGAGGGCAGGCAGCAGCCGGAAGGCCAGGGCCTGCGGAGCCCTGAGCTTCCCATGTGGAGGGACATAAGGAGCCGGGGAGGTGGGAGAGGGAGCCGCTCGCACCCGCGGCAGGGGCAGGACAGGCAAATGTCGTCTTCCCTCCTCTCGGGGGCCCTGGCTGACAGGGACAGGCTCACAGGGAAAAGCACACACATTCACTGAATATGAGTGATACAGTTCTATGTTATGTAAGCGGCAGAAGAGAGGCGGTGAGCGCTGACCGTGGCTGGGCGAGGTGTGGGGCAGTGGTGGACAAACAGGACAGGTCCAGCGTGAGGGGGGCACGGCTAGACTTAGCTGGTTCCCATTCTCTGGGGCGCCCGTGTCTTCTGAGTTAAGGACAGTAAGGATGTGTGGTTCCTCGGGAAGGGGGAGGGTCTGCACCTGCTTTGGGCTGGGTGGGGGAGGTCCGGCGGGCCTGCCTGCTTCTGCCCTTTCCTCAACGTCCTTCAGTACCGCTTGGGGCTGTATTTGGGCTTGGATGTAGGAGGATCTGCTCCCCTTTCCCATGGCTGCTGATCCAAGGGCCAAGGACAAAACAGAAGAGATAGATGGTAAGCGAGCCAGGACGGGCCGGGCAGGGATGCGATCCTCAGACCCTGGGAGGGCCTAACCACTTTCTCCAGTGAGACAACTTCCCTGTTTACGTTTGCAAAGTCATGCTGTCCCACTGGGTACCCCTTCCTCTAGAGATCTGTTTTCTCTAAGTCTTTAAATTCGCATTCTCTGGTCTTGCTGAGATCCCTGAAATGTGGCTTCCCCGTGATCCTCTCTGGGAAAGTCAGCCTCCCCTAAGGAGCTCTGCCCCACCCCTCCCGTCCTGAGACACGGAGGCTGGTCCAGCAATACCTCATTTACTCTAAACAGGCAGGTGCACCCCCTCTACACCCCAACACCTGACCGGTCTGGCTGTTCCGGACTCAGAAATTCCAAGACCAGAGAGAGTGCGCAGCCCGCCCAGCTCTGTGTTCCTCTGCCCCGGCAGTAATTCTGAAAACAGTCTTTCCTCTCTGGATGGCTGAGCTCTCTGGTGCAGACAGAAGACGTCCTCTGGGTGCAAGTGGCCTCGGGACCAGAGCTGTCTGCATGATTAGTCAGGGTGTGTCTTCCTTGTGAGGATGCTGGTGCCGCCTTCCGGGCCCGGAGAAGCCAGAAGAACCATGGAGAACCATGGAGAAGGACATGCTTTTGCTTCTCCTGGAACGGGCTTCTCCCCATGTATGTCCGTCCTGCTTCAGAGTCAGTTGTCCCTGCCGCTCTCCGACGTCTCTTCCTGGCTCCTGGGAGGGGGCAAGCCGGTGCAGGGCTCTGAAGGGTCCGCGAACATGGTTTTCACACTGGCTGTCTGTACTGAGCGCCACTCAGACAGGCTCCTAGGTAGGAGCTCCTTGGAGGAGTCTGACTTGTGAGTGCATCTGCCCCGCCCTGGGCTCTGGGCTCCCCTGGGGGTGGGTGGGAGCCAGCCCAGGAATGCTCTGGGTCTTTATCAGTACCCCTCCCTCCCCCAGTAATCCTCCCGAAACTGGCCCTGCCAAGATACCTGCCTTCAACAAAAAGGCAAACATCAAAGTCCGTAACTTTCCCAACTGGTTTGGATTCCTCCAGGCTTCGCTTGCAAAGCTGACCGCGCTCCACAAGTTCCAGATGCTTCCTTCTTCCCGCGGTGCCCTTCACCCTCCACAGTGGTCCCCCCGCCCCGGGCTGGCTGAGGACTTCTTGGGGCTCCTCCCGTTGTGTTCTTCTGGTTTCTGGCTAGAGTCCTTATTTGAGTGTGTGTGAATGACTGCCTGTGTGTGAACGTGTGAGCGTGTCTGTGCACATGAGGGTATCCGTGTGAGTTTGTGTGAGCATGAGTGTAAACAGGTATGAGTGTGAGCGTGGGCATGTGCGTGTGAGTCGTGACCGTGGGCGTGGGAGCACGTGTACATGTAAGTGTAGAAGAGTGCGTGTGTGTGAGTTGGCATGTGTGAGTACAAGTATGAGTGTGCGTGTGAGTGTGCAAGTGTGTGTCACCGTTCGTAAGTGTGAGTGAGCATGTGTGCGTGTGACTGTGCCCTTGTGAGCCCGTGCATGCATGTGAGCTCGGGCGTGTACGTGTGAGTGCGTGAGCGTGCGTGTGCATGCGTGTGAGCAGGGGCATGTGCGTGTGCACATGGTCGTGCACGCTTGCATGTGTGCGTGTGAGCGAGGCTCACACTGGGCCGCCGTGAGTGCCGGAGGGAACGTGGCGGTGACAGGGTGCCGGGAGGAGTACTCCTGACCTCCTGCTCTTCCTTTTTATTTGTTTGGAGAAGAGTTTCTCCTTCCGACAGACCCAGCGAGAACTGGGTTTCACCTTTCATTGAAAAACTGTTCCAGCTCCCAAGGACTTCCTTGGGGTTCCTGGAAGGTGCTGGTTAGCTGGAGGCTGGAGGGCCTGGCCCTCTTTCAGAACAAAGGAGCCCTCGATTTACACCTCAATGGGGCGGCTAGATCAAGTTCAAGCTTTCCATTAACCCCTCCTGGCCATAATGACTTCCTCACCCCAGCTAATTAACAAATATGAGCGTGCCACCAAATGGATTCCTGCGAGTGGCTTTGGTGTGGTCCCTGGCTGCTAGCATGAGTGTGAGCCCCTTTGTTCTCCAGTCACTTCTCCTGTGGGCTCCCAGCACTTTGAATCTCAAATGAGCCGCCTAATTAATCCCCAGGACTCTCCTGGGGGAGGGGAGGGCCTGTCCATTATCTTCCCTCTGCAGATAGTAACAACTCAGAGGGCTGGGCTGAGGTCACGGGAGAATCTGCATCCGAGCAAGAATAAAATTCCCACTTCCCAAACCCCTCTACTCCTATCCCGTTCCCTAGACCACAGGGTTTCATCCTCTTGCTAGAAAATGAGTCAACACAGCCAAGCCTCCGTGCGTGCGTCAAAATGAATGACTATCCCAGACGCACGGGCTGGTGGCCGTCACACAGTTGGGAAGGGGACCAACACGTGGTTCGTTTGGTGGAGATGTCTTACGGGGGGCTTTCAGACCCCGTTTTCAAATAAGTCTCCACGAAAGAAGAGTCACTCACAGGAGCCAATGGGTCCCCTCGAACAGGTGTCTGGGGGCCCAGGACGGGTGCGTGGCCTGCTTGCTTTGATCGCTCTCTCCCAGTGGTCACGGTTGTGCTCTGCTGGAGGAGGAAACACACAGAAGGGCTGAATACAGGTCTGTGATTTCTGGAACGAAATGTTGTCACCGGAAAGGATGTCCACCCAAGCCGTGTTCTTTCAATGGCACCAGGCTTCATGAAGCACCGGGGCCGGACGGGCCGGTTCCATGAGCCGTGAATGGGATCACAGGCAGGCACATGTCCCAAAGTGACTTGGGGGTGACCTTTCCCATGGGCTCATTTGGAAAATCAGAAAGGTCTTGCTGATCTCTTGATTCCCTGCAGCTCAAGTGACCGGGGACAGTGTGATCACGCCGGTCGTGTTTATCTTAGTTTTGATGGTCGATTGTCAGAGACTCCTAAGTGGGCACCCCGCGCTCTTGGTAACATAAACAAGTTCTCAAACAGATTGTGGGAACTGAGTAATGAGTCACAAGAGATGCCTTCAGTCAAGTCACTAGAATGGAATCCCAGCGTGGAGCTCGTGGTAAAGCCAGAGTTCTTGGATAATGCAAACACATTCTTTGGATTCCAGGTTCCCGCTGGGTTTCAGGATGGCAGAGAGGACAGCTTGCTGACCCCAGGAGCCGTTCCCCGCCGGGAGTGTCCGGGGAGGGTTGCAGGAAACACGGAAGCGATTCTGGGTTTTGTGATGTCTGCTTTGAGAATGAAGAAAAAGAGATTAATACAGATCTCATACTATTCTAGATGCACAGTTATTACCAACTTGCTGCCCCCAAATGCTCACGCTTATTATTAATGGGTTTGAGGTGATTATCAAAGAAATAGGCATTCTTTACATTTCAGAAATTGCAAGCCCTAAGAGGCATTCCATTTATCATGCACTTAACTTCCGAGACAGAATGAATCATTCTCCTGATAATTATCAAAGCTGAGTGTTTGCGGAAGAAACACCCTCTCCATAAATCTTAAAAATTGCATATCCTTATAAGTGAAATCGCCCCTCAAAACTTGGAAGTCACTGCAAACACGTATGGACTATTTAAAGCTGACAAATGGTAAACAGGAATGTCATTGATTTCACTAGTCCTGAAAAAGCACCTTCGGCCGCTCACCCCACCCCACCCCAAGTCCCATGTTGCCTTTGATGAATTAGTCGATTATTTCAAACAACATCGTTGCCCGAAGAGGCGCTAACAGGAGTGATGGAGGCGGGTCGCTTCTCGCGAATTGCGTTCAGGAGATCGGCCTGTGACCGCTCACGCGCGGCCCTGACTTTATGCAGCGGGATCCCCGCGTGCTCACCCCGGCCTCATCACCGGGGCTCCCCGGTACCTGAACGACGGCCTCGCGCCCCGGCGGGCGACCTCCTCTCGCGTAACTAACCTGTATTCCCGAGGGGCCGGAAAGCTGATTCCTCAGCGGGAAACCGTTCATTTGTTTATCCTCCAGGTTTAAGTTTTCCAATTTTTTTTTTTTGAGATTTAAGAGAAAAGCAGGAAAGTAGGAAGAGGGGGAGAAAAGAAGATCCGTGACATTTTCAGTGAAGAGATGCAGAGATGGAGAATTCTGAGAAGTTCGGGAAGTTCAAGGGCGACCCACTCTTGCGCACTAGCAAAGCCAAGCCCAGGGGTGACAGGACATGACGAGTGGAAGGAGCGACAGGGGTCCCGGACAGGACTTCAGTCGTGCGCCGGGGTGCTGCGGATGCTCAGGGGGGAGGGGGTCCCGCGCGGCCCCGCTGCATCACGGGGGTCTGGATTCGGTGAGAATATGACAGCTTTGAAGCTAGGAAATGAGAGTGTGGCCCTATCCTGGGAAATGTCGTAAGGAGTACGCTGCCCATCCGCTGTGTCCATGTACCTTGTCCCACGGGGATGTGGCCGGGCAGCTGTCTGCACTCACCCCGGGGAGCCTCAGCCCTGCACCTGCCCCCCGCTCAAGGCTGTCAGGCCGGAGCTTCCCACCTCCCAGGCCGCACCCCAAGGACCAGTGGCCTGCCCTTGCTGATTGTGGCTGCGCAGCGTCAAGGATCCCGTGGCACGTTCAGTGGATTATCCACTCTGCCACAGGGGATTTCTTGCTTATGCCGCTGGGGACATCTCACCAGAGCGCTAAGTAAAAATGCCTTAAAATTGACATTACCTCAGAGTACCTTTGGGTGACCAAGATTTACAACTTTCATCTTTTTAAAACTCTGTACAAATACTGGAAAACTTTGTGTACCAGAATCTGGAATTTAAAGAATATTAACTTTCGACTCTTTTTTTTTTATTATCACGAGATCTATTATATTTCTACAGATTTCAAAACTTCTTTTATTTAAACGAATACCCACAGCACGGCACTTCCAAAGACATGACATTGGGTCTGTGGAAATTTCCAACCCATAAGAATTAGAGCAAGAGGATGACGTCAGCTCATGTACCGAGCGCCCAGCTTCACGCGTCCCCCGAAGACAGTCTTGCGCCATCTGTAGTCCCACCCTGCGCGGCCCTCCCTGGGGGCACTGCAGCAAACCCGGCCGTCACGCGGGAACCCTTGAAAAGCAGGCAGTTGACCGAGAAGCAAAATGGCAGCACAAAAGCGTCCACGAAGCTGCGTTTTGCAGTAAGCCCTTCCTCTCTTCTACAAACCCGCTTCCTACCTGCTTGGCCTTTTCTCTCAGGAACTCGGTTCCGCCCCGGAAAGGTGATGAACCAGGCTGGCAGCACGGACACAATTCCTGCCAAAACCAGTGAGATCCTATATTTCCCGGTAAAACCCCACAGCCCCTTCCTCTGCGTGGGCTTCTGGTTTCTGAAGACCACAGCCTGCCCGGGAAGGCGATAAAACCAAGTGTTCCTCTTTGTCCGAGGCTCTGTCTTCCTGGTACATTTTGGCTCTGAGGCACAGAGTGTGGTCTGCCACAATGTCATTTCGTCCATAAATATTTCAATGCATCTCTGAAAGGTAAGGATTCTTTAGAAAGGTAGCCTCAACACTGTTGTCACACTCAAAAAAATTATCAATAATTTTTTCTGTTACTAAATATCCATCCAGTGTTACATTTTTCTAATCTTTTCCTTTCCTATGGTTTGCTTAATTCAGGAATTTCATAAAGGTCCATATACTGTAATTCACTGACTTGTTTCTTAAATCACTCTTAATAAATATGTGGCTTCCAGTGCTTTCTTTGCAGCTTTTTTCTTTTCTTCTTCTTCTTCTTCTTCTTCTTCTTCTTCTTCTTCTTCTTCTTCTCCTTCTTTTTCTTCTTCTTCTTCTTCTTCTTCTTCTTCCTCCCCTTCTTCTTCTTCTTCTTCTTCTTCTTCTTCTTCTTCTTCTTCTTCTTCTTTTTAAGATCTTATATTTTAAAGTAATCTCTGTACCCAATGTGGGGCTCAAAGTCATAACCCTGAGATCAAGATTCCACACTCTACCCACTGAGCCCACCAGATATCCATTGTAGTTTCTTTGTTGAAGGAAATTTGTTGATTTTTTCCCATGTTTTGCTATTTGTGTAATTCCTTCGCATCCTGTGTTTTCTGCAAATTGGAAGTTAGACCTAGAGATTTGAGTTATAATTTTATTTTCCTTTTTATGCAAAAATTCCTTACAGCCAGTAGAAGGATTTTGATGTCTGGCCATCCTTTTTATAAAGGTAACTTCCATTAATAATCTGCCTGGAGTAGATTAAAAATAATTTAGGGGTTGTAAAATGGTGATATATTAATGTGATCATATCTTTTAAATTTACTGTCTAAAATGTGTCTCACAGGATATTTTCCCTCACATATGATTCAGTTATCCTGAGGTAGAATTCCACCAGAAAACTTATAGGAAATATTATATTTGCTTGATTATGTCTTTTTATTTACTAATTTTCCAAATAACGAGTTGTTTTCCTAGTACATTCCATGTATGTCTTATGTGATTTGAGTATTATTATAAACACATGAATTAACATCTTTGATGTACTTCAATTTATTAATTGCAAAGTTATCCATTGGCTTGTGAAAGTCTCTTGAAAGTGGTTCCTAGATTCTTTGACCATGACGCTAGTGGTATTTGCTAGCTTCTTGCTTTCTGGAATGACTAAATATTACAGACTTATCTTGAAAATGTTCTTCCTCAAACTGGAAGCGTCATATCAGCAAGGAGTCCTGGTCTGCTTTAGTGGGAAACAGTATTTAAAGACCACAGTCTTGGTGCTAGGGGTGCTAATTTCTACTGGGTTAGTCACTGTTTCTAGGTATTTTCAGAGGACAGAGCTAAACACACAAAGACACACACAAATAAATCCCTGAGAAGATAAGATACAATGAGTTCAGTATCAATAAGATACAATGATACAGTGAGTTCATAGTGACTGATAATTGCAAATTAAATTCAGGACTACAGATTATTATTCATCTCTACCACCTCACATCTGTATCTTTCCCATGTTGAAAATTCCTGTTTTCAATGACAACACCATAATTGCTCATTTGATTTATCTCATACCAATTACTCACTACACGCAGAGGGTAGTCGTATTGTCTCAGGATCGCTATCTCAATACTATCACTAACAATATGATTATTGAGAAGAGCATAATATTGTTTTTCGGTTTTTTTTTTTTAGCGTCAAGTCACTAGGAAAGTATAGGTCATTAATATTTCTTAAAGTTACATGGAAGTTTTCTTCTCCATGTGGATATGCCACTAACGTGTTAAACAGTTAGATTCATTATTTTTATTTTGCTTTTGCTTTTTAAAAAAAATCTAATGTTAGTTTAGTTTAAGATTATATTAGCTATTTACATGGGCTTTTTGTCAAATTTACAAAATAAGCATTTTAAGGGAAGACTATCTTCTATGGTTGTCTCTCCTACATATTACTTCGATGCTTCTACAGGTACTGTTTTTGAAGGTCATTGTGTGGAAAACACTACTTTTTTTTTTTCCTCTCTTCTCCCCTGCTCGTCGTGAACACATCTGTGACAAGATGTGAATAAGCTTTTCCCCATACAGGTCAGTTCTCCAACTTGGCAGCAGACATTGACCGGGTGTCTTTCTGACATATGCTCAATTCTGACACTACCAAGAGAAAGACTCTGATCCCACAGGGAAGGGGTTCAACCCTACAAGGTTTACTAATGCCTCATTTATCCAGGCATAGTTATGGGCCCATGTTGTGGGTATTTTGTTAATGGGTAGAGAGACTGAGTTAAAAAAGTAAACACAGTTACTACCCACATAGGGCTTATGATCTGAGGGGAAAGAAGTTCATTACAGAGAAAATACACAGTATTTTTTTTTTTACAATTGTGATAAGTGGTGCTTCTAGGGCTCTGTACTCAGAAACTTATATTAGCAGATGAGTCCGGCACTCTTTTAAGGACTTACAAATATTAACTCTTAGAAATACTGTCCAAATTAAATTATAGGTAACTGAACAGTAGTAAGGAAGATTAATGTCTTCTCAGGTCGTGATTCCGTTCTCTTCTTCTTCGCTGGTCTCTGACAGGTCCTGACTCATTTCTTTCTTTCATTTATGCCTCAATCCTCTGAAAACTCAGCTCTGCTTCCTCTGCTGTGACTGAACGTCCTTTTTCTAGGAGCCCTCATGGGCCTTCTGACTCAGCCCAAAATGTAGTAGCTGGTACTATACTAGCCCTCAAGCTATAAACAGCTAGAAAATGGTACAAGATGTGTGTTTTGTGGCTATCAGGCCAAGAAAGTATGGGAACGTAATCCATGACAGGAAAGCCATGAATGAGGCGATCGCTTGGTGTCTTGGCTTTCTGCCTGGATGGTTCTTCTGCATTATGGCCCAGGAAGGGGGAGCCCAAGCAGAGCACGTGACCTCCCTGAGAGGAGGTGATACAGATCAGAATTCAGGGAGGCTGAGATTTCTGGTTCAAAGGTAAATTCACAGGGAATGCATAACTGGAATTTGTGGGGCAGAGTACTGGAGAGCAAGGGGCCACACAGAGAAAGAAGTCCAGAGTCTACTGTGAGTTTCCCTTGGGTCTCTGTTAGAACATTCTTCTGAACTAATAGTAGGATCAAGAACAACTAGTAAGGGAAGATAACTATCAGGGGATTACAAGCTAAAACAAACAAACAAACAAACAAACAAACAAAAACAACTACTGAGCTTCCCATAGAGCTGGGAGATATTTGCCCTCCATTTAGCTTGTGTGGAGAGACCTTGTTGAATAACCAGGGCATTCAGTAGAGCCTCTAGAAAGGCCACACCACAGGAGTAAGGCTAAACTAGCCTTTCCGTAAATCCATTCTGATGAAGCATAAAAACATCCCACCAAAGAATTATAAGGGTCAAGCTGATGCTCACGTAAATTCACAACCTTCCAGAGGAAAGCCCCGGGCAGGAATCCAGGAATCCAGAAAGGCAGGAATCCAGACACTGACCAACATGGTTGATGTCAAGTGTCCAGTTAAAATCACTACATAGGTGGTCCTTGACCAGGAGAAAACTCCCTTCATAGAAACAAGGCTGTGCCTTCCGGATGATCAAACCTAAAGATTTCAATGCAATGATGATCTTCCTACTTGCACTCGGGTGGTGTGATGCCTGTGACCACCTCTCTGGGTCTGTTTCTTCTATAAATGAGATGTGTCTGTTAGCACCACTTTCAGTAACCCTACTTGCTCTCCTCCTGCTCGTGGACAGGCTCAGTATTAGTCTTCCTCTTGGCTTTTATTCCCCTTGCCTCTTTCTGACTGACCCTGTGAGTTTTCTCAGACACTTTCAGTTACTCCAATATCTTCAACTAAAACTTTACTCAGTAAATGTCAGAAGCTTCTGCTTATATGATACTAAAATCTTATGGTAATCATTATAGTGTTCCTATGAGGCAGACTTCATCAAACCTTGCAGTCACTATTGTCTTGTGACTGTCACACAACTCCAGCGTGATGAGAGGCTTGGGCAATCCTTAACAAAGAAGGAAATGAAAGCTCAGTGAGATTAAGGCACTTGCTCAAGGTCACCTGTCTGGGAAGTGATTTGGCACAGTCTAGGGTCTAGGATTCCTGCTCTTTGACCATGCTCTTTACAAATCTGAGTTTCCTAGAGTCTAAATTTCAGATCCCATGAAGGCTAAACACATGGTAGATGAGCTCATATTCAGTAGTCAGGACACCTGCTGCTGAGAAATTAGCTGAGGATTTCATTTAATTTTGAAAGAGAAAAATCTCCTTTTTGGGCAGTGATGTGTAGACAGATTTCCTTTGAATAATGTCTTTAAATGGACTGAGGCAAAGCCTCTCAGGTGATTCACGCATCACACTGACATTCCAAAGAGTCAGATTGCACAATGCACTTTTGACTTTCTCCCTCTGAGCAATTTCAACTATTTGTGCTCGCATGTCCTGTCATGGAGTTATGCGCCAGTGGAGCTGTCGGTTTCATTAGAGACGAGGATTCTTATCTGTGTAGACACAGGCAGGAAAGACCAGAGAAAACTGCTGTCCTAGGTCTTGCTTGGGTTGCTTCCATTTTTATTTAAATCGGCAGTCAGTTTCTTTATAGGGAGTCTGGTTACTTACACAACAAGCATCTGTCAATGGTGATGATCGCTTCCTTCTATAGTTCAAGCCCCATCGTGGCTTTCAGGAATGCCACACGCATTTCTTCCCTAACCCAGGCATCTCTACTATGCTCTTTGACGGAATCCCGTAGTATCTGGTTCGATAGCTGACCTGGAAAGTCAAGTGGTTGGACACATTTGGACTTTTCTCAGTTTGCCTTAGCACAGCCAAGTAGGGGTCAAACTCAGTGGTTCTCAGGAAACAAGCATCCTGTCTCTCACCTTCCACGCACGTACACACACACACACACACACACACACACACTCAGCAACAAAAATTGAAACACAAGCACACAAATTTAAAAAAAAAGAAAAAGACATTCTGAGGAAACTAAATTTCCACGGAAGCTCTTTCCAGTCCGCAACTGTTTCACCATTCAAAATGTGGAAGTATGAAAGCAAAACTTATTCTAGAGTGATCCCAGAGCAGTATCTTAAAGCAGCGCCTCCGTTACACGTCAGACTCTGACATTCGTCTTTTATAGCTTCCGCGTTACGCCTGTGATCGCCTACCTAAACTCTGCATCATAACGAAGTCCAACTTGGGTTGTTTTCAAAGAGGAAACAGATATCCTATTTATAGGTATTAGCATCTTAAAATGCTACACAGCTTATGCATTAGTGCTGGGGGCATATGGTGCTTATTTGAATGGGGGGGATGAAAGAGTATTTTGTAACTTTGTATCTTTCTTTCTATATGAAAAATACATGCTTGCAACTAGAGAGGGAAAGAGAGGATTAAGGAAGGATCGGAGAGAGAGAGTTTCAGGTGTCTTTTCGGAAGCTCTTTGACCCATGGGCCACATCCTACGGACGCCTCACTGCACTGGAACTGTGGGTTTCTCCTGGTTTTCAAGTTCTGTGTCACATTTGCCTCCTACTTCACCATGCCAGGGCTATGCTTAATGATACACAATTTTAAGTGTTTCTGTTTTCCCAATGTGCAATCACTTACCACATCAATAGAATGTGCTTGGTGACAGGCTATATTTCCTCTCTCAAATAACCTAAACAAATAAAGTTCTATACGTTTCTTGCCACCTTGAAGCAATTAGGTTTAAAATGGAATCGTCGAGCTAGCTGTGGCAATTAAATTGGCATAAAGCAAGAGAGGGTTTGGTTGACTTGTGTTTCTAGAAAACATACAGTGTCGATTTCCCCGGAAAATGTCTTCCCATCAGTGGTTTAATAAATAGAGTTTGTGGGACTGTTTGCCAGGATGCACAAAATTTGAAGTTGAAGCCGTCATAAAATAGCACTGCGTGAGCCCCCAGATCTTAAATGAAGGTTTTGCAAGACCTCCAGCAGCACCAGCATGCACGGAAACTTGGTTCTGCCGCACGGTAAGGACCTAGAGCCTGCTCAGCGCTAAGGACCTGTAGCCGCCCCAGGAACTCAGTAAGACTTTGTTACGACCCCATTTGATAAGTAAGGAAACGAGGTTCATAGAATGTCAGTAACTTATCTAAAGTCAGAAAGGGAGAAAGCTGAAGCCGAAGAGATGAGATTTGAACAAAACCTTCAAAATCCATTCTATATTTTAACAATCTGCCTCTTATTAGGTTATTCTACATTTTAAAAAAAGATGGTTCCCCATGTTCAGTAGTGACAAGAGTGCTTATTCTAAGTCCCATACATATTTAAATCAGATTTGTAATACGTCGGTTTTTTAGAATATGCAAATTGTATTAAGATGATGTTCTATTCAAAGGCAGACAAAAGAGGCTCTGGGCCAGGAGTGAGAAAATTGGGTCTAGAGCTGTCGTGGGCACAGCTGCCTGTGTTCTGGGCTTGTGCAAGCCTCTTGGGGGTTCTGTGGCTCAGCTCCTTCTTCGGTGCGATAAAGGACTTAGCTAACTACCAATCTTCGTGCTCTCTCACCACTCCGTTTCTGTGATTTTATACTGTATCATTTGGCTAAAATGCATGTTGTCTTTCAATCACTATGACTTGTCTACTTCATAATCGAGAAGAGAGAATAAAAACAGATTTTGATTAAATGATATAGAAAGGTTTACAGGGGTTGGTCCCTGGCAGGACTGACTTCTACCGGTGGCCCCAAAGAGACCACCACCTGCCCCAGAGAACCCGTTCGGAGATGACAGACGGCCCCGGGTCCCATAGGTGTTGCCCGTCGCCTCTGTGACTCCACCAGCATGGATTAAATAAATTCTCTCGGATTTGGGGAAGAACTTGTGTAACAGAAAGTTGGTTTTAGCTGTCTGCGTCAGAGTAATAATAGATCATTGGGCTGAAAACTCCTCTCAATGCTGAATAATAATTGCTTTCAAATCAAACAATTAGCTATGCTGTTTTCTTCTATGCTGATTTGGTATCCACCAAAGGAGTGGTGGCCCCTCTTCTCTGTAGCCATTTTTTTTTTTCCTTTCAATCTGTTGATGGCTAATGCACATGTAGATTTTAAAGTAAATACAATTGGAAATGTTTAAGTATTTTACTGTTTTCTTTAAAAAAATAATGTAGCCCTGGGCACCTGGGTGGCTCAGTGGGTTAAGCCTCTGCCTTCAGCTCAGGTCATGATCTCAGGGTCGTGCGACTGAGTCCCACATTGGGCACTCTACTCAGCGGGGAGCCTGCTTCCCCCTCTCTCTCTGCCTGCTCGTGACTTCTCTCTCTGTGTATCAAATAAATAAATAAAATCTTTAAAAATATGTAGCCCTATAGCCTATATCTACTGTTCAATTTCAAAATCTGCTCCATTTAATGTATTTGGTAAATACATGAATCAATAAGTAAATTTATTACAAAAGTGGGAGTCTTACTTCAACGGGGGTTCCATAACTTTCTCATCTAGACGGCAAACTGCGTACAGGCACGTCTGAGACACACTGCAGGGTTCGTGGCAGACAGCGGCGGGGAAGTGAATATCACAATAAAGCAAGTCAAATTCTTTATTTGGTTTCCTGTGCAAAGTTGTGTTTCCCCTAAACTGTAGTCTAGTAAGCACACGCTAGCATTATGTCTACAAAAGCAATGTACATTCCTTATCCTTGACTGCTAAAAATCCTAACCATACCTTGAGGTTTCAGAGGGTCATAGTCACTGATCAGAGAGCACCTTAGCAAACATCATCACGATGAAGAAGTTTTAAATATTGTGAGAATTACCACAATGGGACACAGAGACTGTTGGAAAAATGGCATTGGAATACTTGCTCAGCTCAGAGTTGCCACAAACCTTCCATTTGTAAAAAAACAAAAACAAAACAAAACAAAAAACCCACATAGTATCTGCGAACACAATCAAGTGACATACAATAAAACAAGGTACACCTGCATTTACGTTTGGGTCCCCAAATTCTATTAGGACAGATGAAGCTAGACTATGCTGCAGTGAGAAACCCCTTAAATCTCAGTTGGTGGGACACTTCTGTCCCCGCAGGATGTGGGTCAGGCAACCGTCTTCCAGGTGTGTGTGAGGGACCCATGATTCTGCCATTTTATTATTTTTTTAAATTTATCTTTAAATTTTTCCTTTTCCAATATTTTATTTATTTATTAGAGAGAGAGAGAGAGAGAGAGAGAGAGAGAGAACACATGAGCAGAGGGAGAGACAGGCTCCCAGCTGAGCAGGGAGCCCCACCTGGGGCTCCATCCCAGGACCCTGAGATATGACCTGAGCCAAAAGCACACACTTAGCCAACCAAGCCCCCCAGATGTCTCAGGATTCTGCCATTTTAAGTATGTGGTAAAGAGAGCACAGAAAAATGTGCACAAGTCTTTATGGTCATGAGATGGGCTTTGGTGAAGACATGACATTGTGTCTGCCAAAATTCCTTATTTGATTTTGGAATGATACTTCCTTCTCTTGAGAAAACAGATGAACACATCTTCTCCTCACACCTCAAAACCAGAGAAAAACAAAAGATTGAAATTTTCTAATAGGATGACAAGAATATTCCAAAAAATTTTTTTCAATGACAAAGAAAATTGTTCCTAGATATTTACTGTGTGTGAACTCAAATAAAGAGTTCTGAATCCTATAATTCAATAGAGGACACTGAGATCGATTTTTCTTTGGGTGTGCTACTCCAGAAAAAGGTTATGTTTCAGACTAGAGAAGACTTCAGAAACGCATGACACAGATGGAGGGGAAGTGAAATATAAAATACTTAAGCAATGTATCAGCAGTTGCTGTTGTGACCCTTATTTGGATTGTGATTCAAACAGACTATTAAAAATGGGACATTTACAAGATATTTAGTAGTTTTTATACTGTGTATTTGAACCCATTAGAAATTATTCATTTCTAGGTGTTAGAATGATACGGTGATTCTTTCATTTAAATATGGTTTCATATATTTTAGAGATACATACTGAAATATTTAAAACTTAAATGATGTGACGCCTGGGGCTTTTCTCAAAATAATAAGGCAGGAGAGTGAATGGGGTACGGTTAAAACCAAACTAACCTTGGGTTGGTGATTTTTGAAGCTGGGTTCTGGGTACCTGAGGATTTGTTTTATCATTCTGTCTACTTTGTTTATGTATATCATTTCTCACAGTAAGAATTATGAAACAACTTCCCATTACCTAATATTTTATCTAAGGGATTGATTTTTCACTTTTGATTCATTGTTTCTTTTCTTATATCTAGATTTCCCTTCCTGCTTACTTTTTGGGTTTAAAAAAACATGTTCACTCATTTCACATCGACTGTAATCCCCTCAGAGTCCTCGTTCATAATCTGGGTAGAGAACTAGATGTGGTGCGCACCGCAGAATGGCCGGGGGTGGGGTGGGTGCTGTCCGGGTGCCTCGGAGCGTGAAGGTCTGTGTGAGTCGATGCCCTGATGCGGTCAGAGGAGCGGCTGCTGAAAGAGCCCTGAGCGTCCCCCTTGAATGGTCACGATGGCCTGAGAAAGATTAAGTCCCTTAGGAATGAAGCGTCCTTTTCCGGAAAGAGTACTCAATGTTTCAGCTCAGCCAATTTGACAGAATCTCTGTACCAAACATTAAGCAAACAAAACCCTGTTTATTCCAGACCTAACTGTGCCAACTCGGGCATAAAAAGAAATAGTCTTCCCCAGGTATTTTGGATCTTGCTTCTAGTCCCGAAGCCCTTGAGACTTCGCTACAACATTCTCAGTACAGGATTCAAGGATCTCGAGAGTAAGCTCTGCGGTCGCAGGTAAGACCGACTATCAACTTTCTAGAGAAACTACATTGCTTTTCCTGCTTCCTTCCTGCCTTCCTTCCTCTTTCATCTTCAGCATTCTTTATCAAATAAATAAAGCTTCTTTGTAGCACTCGGAGTGAATGGGAGATAAGATTTATAAAGTAACAGTTGATAATTTAAATCAGACCAAACGCCACGGTTTTCCTTTCCAAGCTGAAGAACTGGATTCCTCTTCAATCTGGTTAGGGTCCTGCTAAAGAGCACCTGACCATGTATCCTATCTCGGGCCCTTGAACTGAAATGCAGATTATGCTTTTAATTTGATGAGAACTATTGTGACGACACTTCAGAAGAGAGAATATGTCTCTCGGTCTTCAGTACTTTCCAGCTGGCTTTCCACTGTATCTTCAATAGGACTTTTTTGTAAACCTGTTGTCAGAGTAGAAAATCCCCCATGACCCAGTCATTCGAAGGTCCTGGCTCTTTTTGTCGGAACCTTACATCTAAATGACCTCTGATGTGGTGCATTTATTCGGTGTTGTGTAATGAGCTCATAAAATGCCTTTGTGAACTGTTACGGTTGGAGTTTCACTTGGAAAATGTCACTATGGATTCAAGGAACTTGGAAGAAACCAATTAGCTTCCTCAGCTCGACAATTCAGACTCGCAGGTGGTGTCCAGGGAATTCTTGATAATGAACACTTAGCAATATTGATCTAGAAAACTCCCCATATTGCTTTAAATAAATCCCATTGGTTCCATAGATGCGGAAATCAAACTAAATTTGGCAATTTCTCAAATGACAATAGGAAAGAATATTGCTGTGTAAACCCAACTAGAATTTTCGGAGCCTTTAGCCAATCAGTCACATGGAAAGTGTCTACTGAGTTTTCACCTTCTAAATAAGTACTGGAAGTTAAACATGTAGTTCTAGCCCCACAGGACCATAAACATTACTACATAGCATATAAAAAATTACAAAATCATTATACTGTACTTGGCTCCTTGTACGCTCAGGGAGCATTAGAGTCGGCCTTTGGAAGAGTCGAGAAAATCAGTGATGAGAAAAGGAGTGTAAGATACATGCCGGGCAGTAATGCGACAGACCTCTTGACTGCTGGGGCCATTTCTTTTTATATATATATAACTTTGCAAGTGAAACCAAGGTGAATGTGTGATTAAGACGATCTCTACCACTTATTTATGTATTTATTCATTTGAAAGAGAGCGTGAGTGGGCGGGGTGGAGGGAGAGGGAGAGAACCTCAGGCAGACTCCACACCTAGTGCAGAGCCAGATGTGAGGGTCAAGCTCATGGCCCTGAGATCCCACCAAGAGTCAGACACGGAACCACCTGAGCCACCCAGGTGCTGCATTTTTTTTTTTTTTTTTACATGACAAAGGGATGAATTTTTCCTAAAGGACATCTTTGCCATTAAAGGTGGAGAACTGGGGGCCGCGAGAAAGGGACAGTTTCTAGTCTGTGCCTGTGGGGCCTCCCATCCCCCGGCTGGTTCAGGAGGTCCTGTTGTCCCGCTTCATGTCCTTTCCCGTCTGCTCTGCTGACTTCAAGCTGCCCCAGGACACAGGGAAATGGCTTCCACCGGGTGTTTTCCCAGCACCTACAGTTGTCTGCGGAGTAATATCTAAAATAAATCCTCTGTTATATATGATGGTTTATTATATCCCAGTGAACCAGCCAGACACCCCAAGAATTGTCATATACTCTTAATGAATTGAGTCTTTCACAAAATGACTTTACCTTTGGTATTCTTTGCTCTGAAATCTATTTTGAGTGGTATTAATGTGGTTACTTTAGTTTTACTTCCGTGAGTTTCAGCATGATATACTTCCATAGTGTTACTTTTAACTTTTTTATGTGTCTTTTTTTTTTTTTTTTAAGTAGGCTCCCCGCCGAGTGCAGAGCTCAGTGTGGGGTCTGACTTCCCAGCCCGGAGATCAAGACCTGGGCTAGGCTCAGGAGTTGGTGCTCAGCCCACCAGCCCAGCACCCCTTGTGTCTGTTTTTAAAGTGGATTTTTAAAATGTAATATGGGGTTGGATCTCAGCTTATTTATTATCCAACCTGACAATCTCTATCTTTTTTTTTTAAGATTTTTATTTATTTATTTGACAGAGAGACATCACTAGTAGACAGACAGAGAGAGAGAGAGAGGAAAGCAGGCTCCCCGCTGAGCAGAGAGCCCGATGCAGGACTCGATCCCAGGACCCTGAGATCATGACCCGAGCTGAAGGCAGAGGCTTTAACCCACTGAGCCACCCAGGTGCCCCACAATCTCTATCTTTTAATTGAGGTGTTTAGAGCATTTCCACGAGCTGTGATTATTGATATGATAAGGTTTAAGTTAACCATCCCTCAATGAGTTTTCCGTTTGTCTCATCTGTTCTTTTATTTCATTTTTCCTTTTTGCCTGCCTTCTTGTGATCTGAGTATTTTTTTTTGTAATTCCATTTCATCTCTTATGGTGGCTTATTGGCTGTAACATTTATGACTAATTTGTTATTTTACTGGTTTCTTTAGGGTGTAAGGCATACATTTTAACCTTCGAGCAAAATGTCCGTGGTGTAAGGCCACCTCACGCGTGCTACAAGATCTCAGAACGGCACACCTGCCGATGAACGGTCATGTATGGCCTGGCATCTTTGTCAGGCAAAAAGGAAGGGCAGAGGAGACATTTCACTTTAATTCAATATGAATTAATTCAAGTAATTAATAATAATTATTTTATCAATTATTTTATTCTTACACATTATATATGATATGTTAATTACGCTGGTAAACCTATGAACATCTCATTGTAGTATATGTTATTAGTTTTCATTTAATTCATTCATTTCATTCAAATTCTTGAAATGAGAAAGTTCATTATTTTTTAAGGTTTTATTTATTTATTTGAGGGACAGAGAGAGCGAGCGAGCAGGGGGAGGGGCGAAGGGAGAGGGAGAAGCATCCCAAGCGGACTCGGGGCGGAGTGCAGAGCCCCGCGTGGGGGTCGACATGGGCTTCCATGTGGAGCTCGATCCCTCAACCCCGAGATCGTGACCTGAGCTGAAACCAGCTGCGCCATCCGGGGGCCGCAGGAAGTTCATTTTGAATGAGTGTTGCGCAGCAGGTGACGACACTTAACCTCACGCCGTCTGGGGCAGGAGGAAAAGGAAGAGCGAGGAGGAGGAAGACGGAGCAGCAGGACGGGGCGGCGAGGAGGTGGCGCTGCAGCCAGCCTGGGCCACACTCACGAACCCCCTTCTTCGACATAAGAACTCTTTCCGGTCCGGACTCGCTTTCCTACCTTTCTTCTCCGAGTTGTGAAAAGTCGTGAAAAGACACCAGCTTCGCCTCCCTTCGCCTTGCTGGTCTGCTTACCTGGGCTTCTCCCCAAGTGCCACCTGTCAGGGCTGCCGACCGGGCTGTCCTGTGCGCTCCCCGTCCCGCGCTGCCTCTCGACCCTCTGCACCTCTTCCCTGGGCTCAGACTCGGACCGTCTGAGACACGGTCCCGCGACTGCCCAGCCCCCTGTCCTTCCTCGCTCGGCTGGAGCTCCCCCCGAGCCAGAATGTATTCTCTTTTTTCCTCTCGACAGATGAATTCTTGTTTTTCTGCTGCTGGTTTATGTGATGCGTGCCGTGGGCTCGCTCCTTTTATAGACGCAGGGACGGGAGGGAGCGGGAGGAAGACTGTGGGAAGGAGCCCCTCGGAGCGCGCGACCACCTGACCCCTCGCCCCGCCTTCCTACCCCCATGCCCCGGCCGCCTGGTGTCAACGGGCCAGAGGAAAAGGCAGACCCAGGCTTCCTCACTTCAAAAATCCAACCAACCAACCAACCAACCAACACCTCTCAGGGGGGTCACAGTGCAATCGTGGGTCTTATCATCCTTGACGTTAAGAAGGCCCACGGTGATCGATGCTGAATATAGAGGAGGTTGGTGCGTACCTGCTTTTTGAAAAGCTGAAACTCGATAGGTTAGAGCAGACAAATTGTACAGACGGACCTAGGATGGAGGAAAATTGGAGGGAAGGGGAGAGACAGATGGCCAGCTCCATGCTTCCTTCTGTTTTCCCTTGGGGATGGTTCTTCTGAGGAAAGACCACAGGACGTTCTAGAAGATTTCTCTCTCTCTCTCTCTCTCTCTCTTTTGTTCCATTAGCTTGTTTGTATTTAATCAAAGTCTGCTGTAAACAGCAGAGCCAAGCTTCTCTTAATCATGCTTGCTGTTAGGGGGTTTAAATACAAAACTCCTAGTTAAAACTACAGCTACACTTTCATGAAAAACCTTCCCAACCCACCCCATCTTACGTTTTCCCCATTGGTTTTTCTAAAATAGGACTGGAAAGTGCTAATAGAGTGTTTTGGGACTCAGAGTCCTTTGTGGCTTTCTAAGTCGCTTAAAAATATTTGGTCCCACTGACTGCCTTATCACCACCAATCGGAGCTTCTGTGTGACTGGAAAATTAGAACCTTCACACGAGGCAGGCAGGAGACACGGAGGCATGGTCTCAGGAAGAAAACATCCAAACAGTGGTGTGATTGCGGAGGACGGAATATTCCCTTGTACCCCGGGTGGTTCTGGAAGTCATCCAAGTTATTAATAGCCATGGTGACAGGAATGTACATTATATTGTTTCCTCATCGACGAGAACGGAATGTCAGGCTGTGGGGATTGTGACATGGAAACTATGCAGGCTGGCTCTGGTGTGTTTTATTTTCTCCTTTTGAGGGCTTTCTGTCCTTGGTGCTTTGACCACGGCTTGTGGGCAGACATCTTCGTGGATGATGAAGAGAAATGACCTCATGGAAACAGGCTGGTGGGGACCCAGAGCTGATTCAAAGTAAGGTGTACCCCGGGGACCACCGTCTGGGGCCGGCAGCGAGGTGCGGGGTGACCCGGCTCCCCTCGTGCTGGGCTGCTCCACCGCGGCTGCAATGCCTGTCCCATTCTCCGCTGGCCTCGGACTCCCATCTGGTCAGAAAGAGCATTTTTGTGGCTACCTGGGAACCCAGAGAAGCCCAGTTGGTGTCCTGGTGGGGTAAAATGCAGGAGGGAAGGCCACTACCGCAGGTCACGGTAAAACACAAAAAACCCCCGAGATGACATCAAATCATGGCTCCTTTGTTCATGTTGGTGCATTTCCCCAGTTGCGGATGCCCAGGGACAGTATTTTACATCTGCCGCACAAAATCTAAGAGTATTTGCGGGTCCCCTGCGAGGCTTTCTACCCTGACCCGTCTCATCAGCCTTCACTTATTCCCGCTCTTTCCCTGTTCTGACCGTGTAAGGCCAAGTGGGGAGGCACCCTGCTCTCCCCCATGTTTTATAATTAATTTTCCCTCCTCTCTGCTCCTGTGCTCAGAACGGCTGCGTTTTCACACTTTCGGCATGATGGCCGCTGTTTCTTTTATTCCATGGTCCGGATTCTTAGACACGCGAGACCTGGGGCTCTGGACTTCTTGTATTGCTCCTTGTATTGCTTCTGTGGGACCACTGTAAGCGTGCCACTTAGCAAGTGCTCAAAAGTACTGATTGGTTGTTTCGAGCTCATGTATTCCCTTCGGAAATCTTCCTTAGGAACGCCTTCACTCTGGTTTTCTACCCCGCAGGATAATCAGGGGAAGATTACTAGAGACGAAACAAACATATCACAAATTACTTAAAAACAAACAAGTGTACTGTCTGTCTGATTTGGTGTCAGTTTTCATAATATTCCCTGAATGTGACAGGTGCAGTGGGACGGCAGCTCTGGGCCGTCTCACCTGCTTCAAGCTCAGGATCCTCCTAGACTGTACGCACACTCGCACTCTCATTCTTTAAATACCCACTTTACAGTTCTTGCCACGATTTTAGATTTCCAAGGGCCTGCTGGCACCCTCACAGACGTGAAAGCAGGGCACGCTTTGGAGCTTCCCCTTTTTTCTGAATTCCCCGCTTGGTCAGGTTAGATGTTCTTTCCCATTAAATCATCTTTTCAACCTTCCTTGCCATTTTTAAAAAGATACCGTTTTGACTTTGATAAGCTTTGGCACTCTGAATTCCTTGTGTTTCTTTGTCTTTTTTCCTTGGGCTTGCCCGAGGCAAGGTCTAACACTGTCACATCAGTGAGGAGGAGCTTGATTACCAATTCCAAATGATTTTTATATTCATCACTCAAAAGGAAACGCCCCGTCTGGGGGAGAAGAGTCCACGGCCACTCTGAAGATGGTGGGCTCACGTTTCTAGCACAGTTCACCCTTGAAGACACGTTCTTGTTTGTTTGTTTTTAACTTAGGTATATATTCTTAACACTGATTTTGTTGCCTCGAATGAGGTTCATTCTTCTGTCTGACACATCTGCTCCTTTGGGGTCTACCATCACTTTTATACTTCCTGCTCTGGACAAAACAATTTTAGCTCTTCTATCCCCCCCACTCTCTCTCTTTTTAAAAATGTCAATTATCTTATGATAAGACTCGTAGCATTTTAAAACAATCACTTAGGAATTTACTAGACATCCTCTCCTGGCCCGTCCCTGTCCCCAACACACACACACACACACACACACACACACACACACACGTCCATGTACATGCTCAAACTCATCTCGCATTAGAGAGGAAAAAAAGAAAAGCAAAGGCAGGCTGAGCCACTCAGCCAACTCAGAGCCGGGACCCCTCTCGCCCCATCTAGGGCCCTGTGTGAATGAGTGGATACCAGACTCCTACTCTCTGCACATCGGAGGGACTGGCCATGAGTTCTGTCTTTCCTGAGGTAAAATAGAGTAATAAACAGGACATGTATTTCTTCTTTTTCCTCCTTTACTTCAGGACTGTCTGAGATCATCTAAGAAAAGCAGAAGTATTCTTTTGTTCTTTAAAGATCCATGGAGGGTTAAGTAACAAAGCAGTAACTCCAGATAACCAAGGTCTGCACAGTTCGCACACTACGTCCACATGTACCATTGCACTTGATACCAACTGTATGTGGTAGAGGAAAACATCCCTCGTCCTTTATTGTGGAGCGTCCTGAGCTCATGACAGGTGACGGCAACGTTCCTGTCCCAGGACTTACCCACAGGGAGCACCATATTCTGACGCCACATCCTATCTCACCCACGTGAGGTGGTGGTTTCCTTCCCAAACTCCATTCTACGTTTTAAGAATTTCTCCCATTTTCCAGTTCATCAAAAGCCCTATATCATGATTTAAGTATTAAAATGCCTTTATATTATTTTTAGGGATTTGGGAAGGAGCAGAAGGATATCAGGGTCTACATTCTTCTACTGTGAAAACAGGTTCACTGGTGTTCATTCATTTATGTGTCATTTCATTTATTCATCTATCAGTCATGGGTTGCTTCACCTGCCGTACCAAAGACTGGAGTCTGAGGAATACCAGGGTCTTTTAAATCCAGGTGATTGAGTGGGAAGATTGGAGATTATGATACCAACCGGCAGGTGCCGTAGTGGAGGGAGAGGCGGAGGACTGTGAGCACTTGGACAGGAGGAGTCATCTCACAGAATGCCTACATCTGCTTTCTCTCCTGCTCCCGAGGTTTCCTACTTTCTGCATGGCCTCTAAGTGACAGACTCTTCTTCTCATCCCATAGCTGCCCATTCATGTTCCAATATAAATACCATTTTAGGAAATACTTCCATCACTCCTTTAGGTAAATTGGATTTTTCTTTACCATTCTGCAATACCCTGCACTTGGCCTTCCCAACACTTGATGACACTGATTTTAAATAGTTATACATGGAATTATTTGTCTAAGGGATTTTCACCCCAACTGTAATCTCCTAGGAGCAGGAACCATATCTGTGTGAACAGGATCACACACTCAGGGCCAAATATGCAGAGGAGGAGCTTCAGAAAAATGTTTAATTTTCAATAAATGAACTTGCTTCAGGGAAACCATACATAAAATCAAAGCATCTTCATCTCAATGGGCTTCTCTATGAGTTTGGTACCAAAATGTAAGTTCTGCTTCGCCGTGGAAAATGTCGGAGCACATTAACTACTCCGTGTCATTCTCATGCTCACAACTAACCCCGGACAAGAGTAGGATGACACTCCCTTGCCACAGCTCGCTGCCCCCCAGCTCACTTGCTGAGCCTCGACTATTGTCCAGCTGCACAGTGTCAAGCGGGTCCCAGGCAGGTCTGACACAGCCCCATGGCAGGGGATGGGGACACCATCGCCACTCACCACTGCCACTGTTGTCAAATGAATTACCCAGTCCACAGTCTGGCCATGTGACTTGTACTCTCATAAAGACAGGAAAGTGGAGAGACTACAAAGAGGTCATAGAAGGAGGTAAGGAAGGACAACCTAGGCTATGAGAAAGCATTCAAGAAGTGCAATTTGGAAGGGTCTGCTCTTTAGAAGGGCACTTGTAAAATTTTGGAGCGTTTCTCACACTGACTTGTTTTCCAGTGGCGTGCTTCTCAGGTAACGGGTCCCATTATGTCTTCCTCCTAAGAGATGATACTGAAAAGCACAGACCACACGTCAGTTCATCAAGAGCAACTTGGTTTTCGCTTCATTTCACCTGGAGTTAATGGCGTGGCAGGAGCCATGGCAAGGCTCATCCTTGATTTAAGAGATGGAAATCCAGGGACGCCTGGGTGGTTAAGTTGGTTAAGCTTTTGCCTTCGGCTCAGGTCATGATCCCAGGGTCCTGGGATCAAGTCCCACATCAGGTTCCCTACTCAGTGAGGAATCTGCTTCTCCCTCTAACCCTCCCATCTGCTGGTGAACTCTCTCTCTCATTCTCTCTCAAAAAAATAAATAAAATCTTTTTAAAAAAGAGAGAGATGGAAATCCAAACCATTCAGTGTTAAGTAAAATGTAAAATTCTGTAAACAAATGGAAGATTGAAATTTTGAACCAGGAATAGTCATAAATGAAAATATCAGTGTGACTTAAAGCATAAGGCAAACTATAGTTGTCCCTTGAACAACACAGGTCGCCTTGTGTGCGGATGTTTTCTTGTTTGTTTGTTTAAGTACGATCCACACCCAACACAGAGCCCAATGCAGGGCTTGAACTCACGACCCTGAGATCAAGACCAGAGTTGGACACTTAACCAACTGAGCCACCCAGGCGCCCCCAGATATGTTTTGATAGAGTGTGCAGTACTACAAATACATCTTCTCTTACGATTTCCTTAATATTTTCTTTACTTACTTTATTGTAAGAATATAGTATACAATACATATACCGTACCGAATATGTTAATTGACTCTTATCAGTAAAGCTTCTAGTCAGCAGTAAGTCATTAGTGGATAAGTTTTTGGGGGAGTCAAAAATATATGTGGGTTTTCAACTATGTACAGGGATGGGCACCCTTAACCCCCTTTTTCAAGCATCATCTGTGCTCTTTAGAGACTGAGGTTGTGCTGAAACCAAAAACTAGTGACATACTTAAAAGTCACCTGTGAGAGTATCATGGCACCCAGATCAGAGCAGAAGTGTGAGCATAAGAGACAGAAGACAAGGACTGTTCGAAATGCTCCTGCAACAAACAAGCTATTTGGAACCTGTCTTCCCGTTGTTGACCCTCTCCGAAGCCAGACTGAGTGAGAACGTTTGTAGAGAGGGTTGGTGGGTACTTGCACCTCTGAAGACATCTGGAATTAAGAACGGAGGGCTTCCTAGGACAGCAGAGGGAGTGAGTGGCCAGGTTCCTGGTCTAGGACAAACTACAACTCTCCGTACCTGGTTTTACCTGGAGGAAACCTTTGGTGACATCATTCTGCCAATGAGTATTGAAGATGGTTTGACAAGCATGAGTCATGATTTCCTTAGCTTCAGAATGAGAGAGATGGAGATGGTCCCACCAGGGAGCCAGCATGAACGAGTCCATGGCGTGTTGCTCAATCTTTCCCGAGCACGCAAATCACCTGCGGGTCTTGTTAAAATGCAGACTCTGATTCAGCAGGTCTGGGGGCGGGGCTCCCAGTGATGTCATTTCTGCTGGTCCTTTGACGAACACTTGGAGAGGCCAAGTGCATCACCCGATGAAGTCTCCTATGGAGATTAGGGACACCTCAGGGAGGAGAGGCATTTCTCCCGATGCCCAAGGGCTCAGGAGGTCTTGCTGGCAACAGTGGACACAGAACGGCATCTCTGTGCTCAGATGTGAGAGCAAAGACCTGCAGGGAATCTCCCACAAGAGGAAGGCAGCTGTTCTACCACCAGACCCAGAGCAGGAGCCGGCAGGCACGTGAGAATGCCCCCACGTCTCCTCTCATCTCCTACCCACCCTCATTGCACGAGCTCCCAGGCTGGCCAAGGACAGTTCACTGGGGGACATGGGGAAAGGTGGGTGGCTGGTGGCTGGCGGAGGGAGGTCCTGTGCTCATGGCTGGTGGAAGGTAAATTGCCCTAGGCGACGTCTGAACACACAAGGAAATAGAAAATAGATTTTAGGTATCTGTGCTAGGAGCTCCCTAGCTCACATAGCGCGACAGATCCTAGCTAACTGAACAAATGGTTTTCTCTTCCTCTGGGTTAGAAAGCAGGGCCACTTCCCATCTTGCCTTCCAGTTGAGTCATCACACAACTGAGTTGTGGTCAATGGAATATGAACAGAAGTGACCTGAGCCTCTCTTGGGCAGGCTGCGACTCCCCCATGTCCAGCCCTCTGTGGTCCTCTCCACCCACCGGCTGACCAAAGAGCCCTCCACAGGCCATGAGGAGGTTGGAGACCTGAGAGGGAAGAAGGACCCTTGGTCTCGGGATGACTTCTTGGGGTCCACATGTGTCAGACTGTGAGGTAACGGAGAAATCTAGAATAGTCTACTGTGTGGAACCACTAGCTTCTGTGGTGATTGGTTGAAACAGTTAGCCTACCTGAGAGCAAACATAGGTAGGGTTGGAGACTCACCAGGGCCAAACGCCAACTACCGGGAGTAGAACAGGGAGACGTAGCAACTTGTACCTTTAATGAGTTTTCCTTTGAGTCACTGTGGATAAACTTTTGGCTTGTGAATGCTCTTGGCACTAAGTCTCCTGTCTTTGTAGGGTTTGTTTTCATATGAGGCTGAAAGGCAACTGCTCCTGGAGATCAGTAATGAGACAAGAGTCGCCTCAAATTCCCTCCTTCCCGACCCTTGACAGCCTTCAGGCACTGAAGCAATTTCTACGTGGATTTCCCGTGGCATCTCTTCTCTTCGGCCAGGGAATTTTTCTTGCTTTTTAAAATATAGAATGTTATCTTTTTATAACAGCTTCTACACCCAAGGGAATGACAGCAGTTCACCAATTGCAAAGTTTTCTGGAGAACTATTTCCCCCACAACCCACACACATGTACAACCGACTTACATAAAACGGTATCAGAAAGTTCCTTTTGTGATATGAAGATTGGTGATTTTATTCAACGGTAATGTTGATGAACCATAATAGGGACTCTGTTGGGTAGCACTGTTTCTCTTGTTACCACTCAAGACCCAGTTTGATTAAATTCAGTTGAACAGATTCCCAAAAATAGGTCCGGTAAAGAAAACCTTTCTTCAGAATGTGGCAGAATTCATACACTTTTCAGTCAATTGTTTGAGAGCATGGACCTCAAGCCCCTTTGTTTGCTGAAATCTTAAAAGATCAAAACCTCAAATTGAATTTGGTTTTATTTCCTTTTTCTGTCGAGCTTTGATCTCTCCCTTGGGATTTATCCATGGTTTCATTCTCTTTCATTCCCTTTAGACTTTAGAAGCTAAGTGGTGACATCAGGAAGATGTCACGCACCTTGCTTTGAAGCCGCACGTGTTCCCCGGGGTTGTCGGGCAAGGCAAGCCAGCGGATACGCCGGCTATCTGCCCATGACTAATTCAAAGTGAAGCAAAGACACATTCGATGAATTCCTTTTGTGGAGCAACAATGGAAATGAATGCATAGATTTATTCACCTTTAATATTTTCTATGAGAAGACATCAAGCTCTTCTCCTGCCGTTGTAACAATCGGGTAAACTATGTGCATCCAGATTACACTGTGCTGCTGTCAAAGCATACAAAATAGTTCAGGTATAAAGAGTTTTTGTTTTTTTTTTTTTTTTTTAAATCTGAAAAGTGACGGGACAAATTAGAAGAGGTAATAGGTATGTATTATAGGCAGCTAATAAGACTTAGCCTTTGAAAAACTCATCTTTAAAGTTTTACAAAGCATGCTGGATTTTAGAAAAACTTACTGGAAACACAATAATGGAGCTGCCCAGGGGTCTCCAGTACTTAGGGAAAGTGAAGGGACTACAAAGGTAATTCTCTGCCATCTGTAACTCAGCATGCTACAACCCTATGCTATATGCGTATCTTTGTAACTCACATGGCTAGAACATTGTAGTAGAATCTATTTGATAAAGTCATTGCTTATGAATAAGATGTAAAGGAAGTGGGATGGGGGGAGAGAATATATTTTTAGTTTTTTGAAAGCAGTGCTACTGTTTTGGGAAACCATGAGCATTGCAGAGAATTTACCATTGCACCATAAATAGAAATATAATTGCTTTCATCTGCATTACATGGCTTTTTTATGTGCAGCTAAAAACAATTTGAAAAATGTAATGAAATTACACTGAACTTTTACTCGGAACACAGTTGTTGTTTTTTTCCAGCTAATTTAATGTTGTTTTTTTTTTTAATTTCCTGATGAGAATAAGCATAAAAATAAACCCTATTAACTTCTAGCTAAAGATATACATTTAAAAGTTTGAAAAAAAATTGGCAGTGCAGAGTGATAGCCAGGAGTGAAATGTGTTCCACTGTAGAATGTTATTATATAATAACCTTATGCCCTTTATCGTGACAGGAGCTGGGTTTGATGTCTCGCTGGAAATTGACAGCAATAGAATTTTGATAGAAATTTATCTGTCCTCCTAGACTGTGGAATTCATAACATACTTTTTGTCCAACTCATGTAATGTTTATATGGGATGTTCATTTACAAATCTAAGATTTTAATTGGCTGTTGTTTTTATGGGGTAGATTTATGTAAGCATAATTCTACTAAATTAGGTACCACAATTTAAGAATAGTAATATATTTTTCCACTCTAGAAAATACACTTTAAATCATTTTAACCCACTCTAAACATTTTGATAGTAGTTTTTAGAGACCACTCATAAAGCATTTTTTAAAAAAGCAATAAGGTTGGGCAGTGTTTGAACACGGGGTAATAATTCATACCAATTATATTGCTAAACATAAGGTCTCAGGCCCAATAATATATCATAATTCACGCCTTATGGTCTGATAGCAATTAAAATACCATCATTAAATATATTGCAAACATACATAATTGTTGAAATCTTGCTTACATGGAATAACATTCCGTGCTTTATTAAGCAGAATAGTACCTCTGTTCAT
Organism: Mustela nigripes; assembly: GCF_022355385.1. Taxonomy (NCBI): domain Eukaryota; kingdom Metazoa; phylum Chordata; class Mammalia; order Carnivora; family Mustelidae; genus Mustela; species Mustela nigripes. The sequence goes on along the minus strand of NC_081571.1, from coordinate 81,786,415 downwards.
TTTGTTGACAGTGTCGTAATCATTAGAGAACCATGCCGTGAGTACCTTTAATACATACACACAGAATCGGACTTTATCTCTTATTATTATGACTCTTAATATTGTTTCTATTGTCGTGGCTATTCATGCTTTCCAGTCCGCTGCCTGTCCCGTCACATCGGAACAGGCACGACGACACGGTTCTAGTTAACACACGCCTGAATGTGGGCTAGATACCCTCACAGGGTTTGTTCTCTGCCTCTGCAAGGTCAACAAACATTAGATGGGACAAAGGGATTCCTAGACTCAGCCCATCTAAATTCTCCCAGATGCCCGTGATACCTCTAGCAGGTGACAGACAGGTCAGCCTACACCTACACGTGCCCAAAACTGTGACCAGGTTAACAGAACAGGGGATGGTGTCCTTCAGACCCACCCGTGTTGGGGACAGCCCACTCTGCCTAAGCTCTCCAGGAAAGTGTTACCTCCCATTTTCATGCAACACTGTATCCCCCAAGAGTCATTTAGTTTGAAGAGTTTTAAAGATATATTTTGATATAATGAGCAGAACATTTCTGCCTATCAAGTTAATGGGACATGGGCTTTGGAACCATAAAGATGAGGGTTTATGATCTGATAGCCTACTTAAGGCTTTAATTCTAGGATGAGTAGGTAGATGGTCATTCCCAGGGAGGTCTGTGTTAGGAATGATGTGTGCAAAGCGCCTGCAGGGTCATAGCCAGTGTTCAGTGCACAATGGAAACAAATTCTCAGAAGGTACAATGCTGGAACAGTTTGCTTTTCACCCTGGTCCAAATAAATACACTGTGTCTGTTGGAGGCGGGCGGAGATCAGTTGAGACTTATGGTCCACGATCATTAGGCAGCCACAGTGTGCAAGGCCAGCCATGTAGGAAGCCATGTAGGTCAAGGAAAGCCGGCTTCTTCCATTGCTGGTGGCTGGTGCGGGAGTCAGGCGTCGGGGAGAGGGCTGGGAGCGGCAGGGTGTGGCGAGAAGCGGGAGGTGACCCGGAAGGCCTCCCTGTCAGACGGCATCAGTAATGTTGTCGCTGACCCTGTATTTACTGTGCCTTTCCATGTTCACAGTTTTCATGCTTTAACAGCTCTCCCCATCGCCTGCATATAATAGATATTGCCAACCACTCTGGAGCCCACACTCAAGCACCCCCTTCATGGGCGGTCCCTCTTCAGCCAGTGACCCTGCCCCCATCCCACGGCCCAGGGACAACCAGGGACAGCCTCCCACCCGGAGCCCCTGAAATTATTCAAACTCACCAATTCTAGGCCTGCAAACCCTGCCTCCCCATCCTTCCCAAGCACATGGCAATCTAGGCTTGGGCCCCTGGGTTCCCTGGCCCGATGCCCCCTGGCTGACCCAGACCTTCTTCCCTGGCACCTTAAGAAACTACCTTTTTAAGGGAAATCATCTGTGGACCTGGCAGCCTTTTATTTCTAAATAACAAACACATTATTCTCAACACTGACATTTGCCTGCATGGCCGTTATACCTGAATATTCATAAAACCTTTATTTTAAAATAGACCCTTAGTGCCCAAAGCCTGCAGGGGGCTGCTAGCGCAGAGGAAGGCAGGCCGCGGGGACAGGATGGCTTCAATGCCCCTGCTCTTCGGCCAGGGACACAGCAACAACCCCAAATAAACACCACCGCCGAAGACTGTAGCTGCACCGTTTATTGGGACGTGGTACGAACACGGCGTTCCAAGCAGCGAGGGCAGTCGGGGGGCGCCGCTGAAGGCATCCCGACCGCCGCAGAAGCACACGGATAAACGGGCGGTTCTGTTACGGGAGGGCTGAGGACTGGAGCAGGGGAGCCAGTGGCACAGCTCCGAGGGGACCGCGACCCTGGGAGGCGGCGTCACAGCCCGGTGCAGTGGGTCCCCGCGAGCGAGCTCCTTTGGACTGGGCAGACCTCCGGGGTGACCCTGTCACGCGGCCAGCTGCGGCCCGGGAGCGCCCCGTGCTCCACTGAGCTCCCGCGGCCGAGGGTGACGCGGGGACAGGAGAAGTCCGGCAGGAGCTGGCCGTGCGCGTCCGCAGAGTCGCGGCCCCGGGGGGACGGGCCTCCCCAGGCGGCCCCGCGGAACCCCGGGACCCAGTCCGCGCGCACAGGCTTGATGCGGGCTAAAGCAATGACACGGTCTCGAGGGGGTTAGGTCCTTCAGGTTTAAAAAAGGTGCGGGAGGAGAGAAAATTGTAGACACGCGTTTTCACACTTGTGTTTGAAGGGAGCACCAACTGCGGAGAGTTAGAAAACGGGTCAGAACCCGGACCATCACCATCAGGTTCGTAATGGCCAAACAACACAACCGACGAAGACACCAGGCGTCCGTCGCGGAGGGTATGCTGGGGGCGAGCGGCTGAGGGGCCAGGAGCATCGGGGACCCCGACCCCAGAGCCGGAGCGCGACCCTCGACGGCCCCGCCCGGTCCCGCTGGCGCTGCCCCGCGCTTGTCCAGCGCCTGCTCCACCGGGGGGGCTGCGGGCCGAGAAACGGAGCGCGTACCCCGCACGGGCGAGAAGGAACACGCACTCGCGCACACGCACACACACACAGGCACACGGGCGCACACGCACACGCGCCGAGTCCGGCCTCCGTCCGGGGTCCGGGCCACTCGTGTAGACGCGTGCCAGGGGCCCCGGCCGGGAAGCGGCGGGCCCTTGAGCGCGCGGCCGCTCACAGCCCGGAGTCCCACAGCTCGGAGGGCAGCCGGCCGCAGGACGCGCCCTCGGGCTTCTTCACCAGCGTGCGCTTCTTGCAGGGAGGAGGGGGAGGCGCCCTGGGCTCCGGGGGGTGCAGGAGGCGCTGCCAGTCTTCCCGCCCCTCGCACAGCTTCCGCCTCCAGTCCAGGAGCTCCTGCAGGGCCGCGCTTTCGTTCTCGGAGAGCCGCAGCTGCTGGATGACCTGCGGGGGGAAGAGGGGAGACTTGGAGCAGCAGGTGCTGTGATGGCCAGAGGCAGCGGGAGGGCCCCCCGGGGCTGCTCTCGCCGGCTTCCCAGCCTCCAGGCGCTGCTGCCTCGGGAAACCGCCCCCACCCCGGGGCTGGAAAGGGCCAGGGCAGGCGGCCCACAGAACAGAGCAGGGAGGACCGGGACACTGGCTGAGGAGAGAAACATCCAGGGAGTTCCAGGAGCGGGCCCTTCGCCCTCTATTGCAGTACACCTTCTTAGAACATCCCATTCCTCCCCCTCATCACAACCGAGAGGCTGTGTGTCATAGAGCTTTTTGGGTTTCTCGAGGTTCTCCCGATTCTAGGGCCCCCCCCCATCTAGGCAGTACTAGTCCACATCTGTTCAGGGAGCACGAGTCTACTCCTGACTACGAGGCATCAGCCCAGGGATGGGGCTGCTCGAGAGAGCCCATCCACGGTCAGTGTTAACAGGGAACGGCGTGGATACAGACACCGTCCCCAGGACCAAAGTGAGGTCAAGGACAGCCCACCCTGCAGCAGGGAACGAGTTATAGGTCCTCGAAAACACTTGCAACCTCACCGGGGCCTCAGCACACGCTCTAGGTTGCAGCGGCAAATCAGAGCCGTGATCTGAACCAGCAGCGGGTGCTTGCTGTCCTTGGACGCAGACAGACAGAACTTGATGGACCTTTGCAGGACAGCATCACAGTGTGATTGCATGGGCTTCTTCCTGTCGCTTCCCAAGGACACGGTTGCTCTGGGCATCCTCAAGTGAGTGTGCAGACATCACAGCGGGGATACCGGGGAGAATTCAGAAGAAACTAGACGTCCCAGCCCACTTCCAAAGGCCCTCCTGCTTCGTGGTCGTGCAGCTCCCAGCCTCCCAGCAAAACGAACGAGAGTGAATGAAAGCGGGCTAGAGCTGAAGACCAGCGTCCCTTTGCCACGCTCCCTTTCTCCTCTCCCTCCGTGGGACTGAGTGGAACCCGTGTGCCTCCTCTGCGATTGTGTTTTAGCGCCTCTACTGCCCCGTGAACACCTGGCTGTTACTATCAGCTGCCATCTCGTTCACTCTGTGGATTCCGAGCTCTTGTATATCCATAGTCCTTGGCCCACGTTCAGCACATAAAGCAATCTGCGGATAAGACTCTCACGGGATTTATTATGAGAGAGTATATAATTGATGGAAGAATATTTTTACCATCTGAACTGATTTTCCCCCCAGCTTCCTTGAGGTATTGTTTTTGTTAAGTAACCTAACTTTACGCTGATCTAATTAGAAACAAAACAGGAAAACTTCCCACCTGCATAGGGTTTTTAAGGTCATGTCAGGTTACGGCTCCCATTGTAAAGATGAAAAAAAAAAAAAAAGACAAATTACCCAAATCATATATTTAGAGCATCAGATAGCTCTGAGAACCAGAGAAACTGAAATTCTGAATCTTTCTGAACAGATAATGACCAGCTGTTTTCTTTTTCTTCCCCTCTCCTGGGACATTTGCCAATTCTGAGCTCTTCTGTAGGTCTAGAGAGCCCTTTCTAGAAGACAGAGAAACTGTACAACATGTTGCAGTTGTAAGAGACGAGAGACACAGATTGGGAATTTGCAGACCCTCAGATGATCACCGTTTTCCCCAAGAGATATTTGTTAAGTTCTCCAGCTGTATGTGGGAGTGGTGCTTTAGGCCAAAAGCTTACAAAAAACCAGAGTGAAATCCCCTGGGGTGTTTGAGGTGCTTCAGAAGAGGGTGAGATAGGGGGAGAGAAGAGCTTCAAGCGCCTGACCCGTCTCGTCTTGGAGACTTGCAGATTTTTGCACAGCCTGGAGAGGGGGCAAGACTTCTGAAATGCACAGCTGGAGCGCATCTGGGCTCTTCCAGAGCGAAGGAACAAAACCCCACAGGCCAAAGCTCAGGCGGGTGCTGCCTGCGGGCGAGAGGCAGAGCAGAGGCTGCTTCTGCACCGCGGCTCAATCCGGGATTGGACTGAGGCCTCCCGCCCGTGCTTTTGCCCCCTAATGTGATGGTGGCATCTCTCCCTCGTCGTGCGCAGCCTCGGCAGCATCTACAGTTTGTTGACCCACGACGCTTACTGCGTGATCAGAAATGGCATGCGGAGAGATAAGGAAGTTCACTAAAAATCAGAGCGTGAGGCAGATTCACCAGATGATCCTGATTTAGGGTTCGTCGATAGAGACTTTAAAATACCTGTGATGATGACATGCTTAAGAGAGAGGAAATGATGGACACACCGAAGACGCGGAACAGACACACATAAAAGGAATTCCAGAGGGAAGAGATACGCAAAGAATGTGACAGGGCAGTCCTCAAAGAGATAAGTTTCCTGAACTTCCAAAGGGCATCAATCCACACACCCAAGAGGCTCAGCGAAACCACACAAAAGGCAAACACACAGGCCCCCACCAGCAGTGAGAAAGCACAAGGTAGATCCTCTTAAAACAAAGACAAAGGAAAAAGCTTTAAAATCTACAGGAAAGAGACACATTCCCTTCAGAGGGACAACAATGAGAGGGAAAGCGGACTTCTAAGCAGAAGACAGAAAATAATGAGTTAAAGTACTGGAAGAAACTAATTCAGCCTAAAACTCTACTCTCAATCAAAATAACCCTCAAAAGGTAAGATAGAGATACCTTTAGACAATAAAAGGGGAAAATTTGCCATCAGAAGTCTCTCATTTTTTTTAAGGAGAAGGAAAATGACCCCAGGTGGAAAAAATTGAAACTTAGGAGAGAATCAAGTTTTTAAATTTCTTAATTCTTAATTAAGTTTCTAAATTCATGGACACCAGAATTAAATCCAAGGGTAAACAGAAGCTAGCTGTTGGGACACCTTATGGACCATAAATTATCTGTAGAACCGGAATGCACACCAAGGACGACCTGGGAAAGCCAGGAGGGGTTGCGGGGAGGTTCGAGGCGGTAGGCTTCTAGCAGCATTAGGGAAATGGTCAGGGTAACAAAAGTCCCTTAAGAGGCAGTAAGTAGAAAATGCACGCTTTCTTCTCTAGTCAAACTGTAGAACACGCAGGGAGAGAACATGTAATGACATGTTAAGTTACATACAGGAAATGTGAAATAATAAATATTCCATCAATCTAAAAGAGAACAAGAAAGATACAGAAGTCCCATGAAAATGGAGGCAGCTCTAACAAGACAGAGTAAAGCATAAAAACTGGACCAGCAGCATGCACATCTCCGCCCAGCAGCTGGCCTTGCTTTTCCATGGCCGGATGCACAGACCGTGTTTCTGTTCATGCCGGGGCACCGGAGAGCCACACAGCTTTGTCCCCACGCCAGCCCCAGAGCACATCCATTCTGGGTCTCCTCTCAATCCCAGACTCTCTTCCACAGCCCTTCATAATGACCAAAACCGTGCATGAGGTGGGCCTCCGCCAAGCCGTTCCTAACAGGAACGCACTTCCAGATAGAGCCACTCTGCGGCTGCTGATCTGACGGCGGCTGGAGAGGAGGCTTTTGATGGAAAATGTCCCAAATCCCCTGAGCTACTGCTTCAATGTTTGGGGGGGGGGGGGAATGCTCTCTTTCCTTTCAAAGCTTCTCAGTGTTTACTAAAAATATCTGAATTCCCAAGTACACTGTAAAAGGTGAGACTTATATACCCAATCCACTAGAAAGCATTTTCTTAATGAGGCTATTGATGTCTTGAATAATGTAGTAAGTAAAGAAGAACCCCATCTTCCAATCAACAACCAGGCGCTTTCCATGCTTCCTTGATAAGTAGAAACGTGACTGATGTTTGCAATAATCAACGAGTGCTCAGAATAAACCCTTCATTGAGAGATCCCACGGAACTTTATTGTCTATTATGGAGATTAATAGGTGTTGAGCAAAATCTAATAGGTACCTAAGGGTAGTTGCCAGAATGGTCTAAATGAGATGGTAACATACTAACATTATTGATTTTCTTTTAAAGAAAGAAAAATAAAGAATTTTCACAGGTTATTCCTTAAATGGGAGTTAAAATTTTGTGTAAGGATACATCATAGGTCACTACTTGCAACATAAAGAAGTTCAGAGGGGATTTTAAAATTATGATCCGAGAGACGATGATTAGATAAGAAGATAAGAACGGTGTGCCCCGAACGATGTTTAATCTGCTCTATTTGGATTTATTGAATTTATTAGACCGTGAGTCACAAAAATCACATCTGTCAAAAGCCGTAAAAGGGCTTTAGTATTTTAGAATAGCAAACAATGGCAACTATGGATATTATTTAAACGAAGGTCAAGTAACATACAAGCACTACAAAGTGTGCACAATGTTACCCAGCGCTCCGCAAACATCACCATCAGTGTTTCTGCATTCTGTAAGGTTCCTGACCTGTGGGAAATAACAAAAACCCTCACAGCTTCCTCTACCACTATTTCATGCTTCATGATAAATTACGTATGATCATTAAGAAGGCAAGAATGACTTTGAAACAAAAATTTTGGTTTGGAAAATAGACTCGTGACTACTGACGACGCACATCCGGTCAGCGGAGGGGAGGTGGGTGGGGGATGGAGGAAACAGGACGGGGACTTGACAGGGTGAAAAAAAATTTTTTTAAATTAAGTTTTGGTGTTGAAAGGGAGCCATTTCTTTTCAGAAAGAGAGGGAGTGATGCTGGGGGTCAAGGGTAGAGCTGGAAATGGGCGCCTTCTTACCCCTCACCCCCCGCCCCATTTATCCTGATTTCTTCATCGGCTACAGGTGTCCTACTGGGATCTTGTAACTTGAAGCTTGTTTACCTTGCTTCAAAGATCTATCTCCACCCCGTGTCCCTGCAGAGAGCTCGCCACTTAATTATTTTCTTTTTGGGCGTGTTTTATAGTACAGTGTTTGGACACAAAATCATCATCTTTCAGAACCAAAAAGCAAGTGTTAACGACTGGAGATGTAAAAATTGTCCCCTACCTATGATCCCTTGGCTGTCCACGCTGTCCCATCTTTGTGCTCCATGAATGTGACAAATATCTTGCCTTTAAAGGAACTCCGAAGCAAGCCAAACACACAGCTGTCTTCACTTGTTGCACACAGCATAGCAACGGGGAAGATGTCGTTTAAAAATCTCCCCTCTCCCGATCCACGTGGGAAACGGGGCTTGCAGAGGAGGGTGTGGAGAAGCTCCACAGAGGAGGTTTGCTCTGAATGTTGAAAAAGGAGGCTGCCACCATTGCAAAAGGGGAAAGAAGAGGTGAGAAGAAGCGTTTCATAGGACTCCAGGTACACAAGCCAAGAGGGACACGGGACTTCATCCTCTCCCAAAGCATCCCTGGCCCACGAGCGCCCCAGGGCTCGCTCGAGGAGACGCAGCGTTGGTCTAAAACCCAGTTCCTGGCAACTGGGGCGCGGGCCAGAATCCTGCATGTGCCAACAAGCCCGTCAGCTTCCTCATCTGTGAGGTGAGCTGGCAGGAACAGTCCACCTCAACAAAACGCGGGACGGTTTACAGGAGGAATGTGCGCGGGCCACTTAACAGCGCGCCTTAAAGAAGCAGCCAGTGCCCTATAAATGCAGGGTCTTACGGTTTTGTCATTGTTTGCTCTTGGACTTGAGAAAAACCCTAAACATTGCTGAATTATGATTATCCTGATGAGTCGAACAGATAACATTACATGAGAACACTTCTCACAATTTGGGGCCCTCTGTAACATAACATAGTCTCTTCCTTATCAACAAGGAAATCTCACATACTGAGCAACCCACTGGATTTATTCTATACACATAAATATATATACACACACATAAATTTATATTTATATATTATTAAATATATATTTAATAAAATAATATATATTATTTTATTAATCATAAAATAAAATACATTTATATGTCATTAAATATAAATATATTATTTTACATTATATATTATAATAATATAATAATATAATATTTTATAATATATATATTTATATATATATAAATTTAAAACTAAAGAAAGTTATACGCGAAGAAATGAAAGGTCCAGAGTTTCTCCAAATTTCAGGAGTAAGATAAACAGATTTTAGTGAATAGTAAATAGCTATTTGTATATGTTATTTTGGGGGTCCTCGCATTCTTGGATAATTTAGTATTTAGTGCGTTTTTCTTTACAAAATAGTTTTTCAAAAGCACTATAATCATTAAGCTAGTGCTCAGCAAGACTTTACTCTCCGACTTCGTATTTTATTTACAAGCGGACGACACAGGGAATATTGCTGATATCGCTGCAGATCAATGAGGCAACAGTGGATGGTTTCATAAGCAAATGAGGCATCCTCCTCTGAGAAAGAGCTGAGCCGGACCGCAGCCTGGGCGAGATGGGCAGTTGCCCCGCAGTTCAAGCCGAGAGAAGCGGCAGAAGCTTGAGGTCCCCAAGGGCTCAGGGTGGTAGACACGGACCCACGTTCTTGGCATCTGAGTCTGACCACCTTCACTTTGTCATCCTTCATTTCATTTCAGCTGAACAAAATCACACCTAGCACGAACATTGTAAACGACAATTTTTTGCTTCTGTCGGTTTTTGTCATGTTGAGTTTGTAAGTTTGCTTTGGTTTTACAGCTGTAATGACAGGTGAAAGTCTACAGAGATCTTATGGAACCGTGTGTGTCTTACTATTATAATAACTTAAGAAACGTTCAGGGTTAAGGGGAATCTTGCTTCTATTTAAAAAGGGTCACATAGGGGCGGCTGGGTGGCTCAGTCAGTTAAGCATCTGCCTTCTGCTAATTCATGGTCCAGGACCCTGGGAACGGCCCCCATGTTGGGGCTCCCTGCTCAGCGGGGAGTCTGCTTCTCTCTGACCCTCTGCTCTCTCACTCAACTGAATAAATAATATCTTTAAAATAAAATTTAAAAGAGGTCACATAAGATACGTAAGTAGGAAAATGTGGATCCATGTGGGTAGAAGTCTCTGGAGGTAGAATGTGTTTCTTGCTCAGACCAGGGATGTCCTTTCGAGTCCAAAGTGAGTAAATTAATCTCTACCCAGCACCGGGTGCCCAGGGCCCTTGGAGAGCTGAAACAGAGGTCGTGTACGAATGCCCAGCGACATGCTTGGGAGAAGGGAGAAAGTTGATCACAGTCGTCAGTGAGAAAGAACTCACTGTTGAAAATTTAAGCCAGCAGGCCTTGATTCGGGCCGCCAGAACTGCAGCTTGGGAGAAGGGTTCAGGCAGAAACCTGACTCCCGTGCTCCGAGGAGACAGGACAGAGTAATAACGGTGAAGGTCACGAGTGCCCTTCTCAGTTAGGTCCTCCACTTACAACAGGGATTAAGACTGGCTTAACTGGGGTTGGTTGGGTTCATTGACACGTTAGGGTTATAGAAACTTTTGGAAGCTGGTTTCTCTTGAAGTGAAGAAAGGAAAGGACCTGTCCTGGGGTCCTGATGAGGAAGGACTCAGGTGTGGGCAGAGGGTTTGCAGCAGGCGACAAGTCTGGGCTCCTCCCGGGGGGACGTGCATAAATTCCTCCTCCCTGATGGCCTCCGGAGGCTATTTTTAAAAAGACTCTTTTAACTGGGTTTGCTTGCTGTGTATTGAAATCTCCTCTTACACAGTGTATTAGATTTCTGCTTTCATTTTTCAAAAAGTAAATTTTGGGGCCTGGGCACCTCACCGCCATCCAGGACAGGGGAGGAAAGGGAGAGAGATCCTTCAAGGAAGGCCAGATGGACCCTGAGCACGTTCTTACACTTGGGAGGCAGTTCTCCTGTCACGGATTCAGATACGGTCCTTGCAAACACCATAAAACTCTGGGAACTCACTCAAAATGTTCTGTTGCCCTGAAATCAATCAGGTGTGGGTCCAGGCCCATTAGTTACTCTGAGTTCACACATGTCTTGATGGCTTTGAATGGCTAGTGAGCGGCCCCCAGAAAGACAGCGCGACCGCCACCCCAGCCTTCCAGGGGACCGACGCATGCAATGCGTCTGACACTCAAGTTTATCCCATGCAGTGGCCCAAATGTCTGTGTCCCCCCAAATTTGCATGTCAGAATCCTCACCCTCCGTGTGGTGTTGTTTGTGGTTGGAGCCTGAGGGAGGCAATTAAGTCATGAGGATGGACCCCCATGAATGGGATCCGTGGTTTTATTAAAGCTCTCGCAAAGCTGCCTCACACTTTCCACCCGGTAGGACACGGAGAGACATCCGTAAACCCGAAGGGCCCCTCCCCCGACCATATCGGCACCCCGATCTTGGACTTGTAGCCTCCAGAACCCCAAGAAAGACATATCTGTCGTTGATAAGCCACGCCGTCTGCGGCATTTCTTACAGAAGCCCAGACAGACTAAGACGTCCCATGCCCAGAATTATTATTTTTGGATGGCACGGGGGAAAAATGATACTATTGTATAACAGGTACAAACCCCAGGCTTCTAGAAAAGGGTGCAGACCATCTGTCAGCTTCAATGCCTTTGAAACCAATATCAGTGGAGAATCTAATAATATACCTGGAAATTATTCTGTGATTTTTATTTTTAAATTTGACATTCGAAACAAGTATAAAAGCTTCAAAGATTAGGAGCCACTTGGTGATTTGGTATGGGAGAGCAGAAAGTCACGGTCCCCTGGGAGCTGGGACAACCAGACCCCTCCAAGGAGCTGACAGGCGGGAGGCCCTGCTCAGCCCCTCGAGGGCAGGCAGCGTCCCCGGAGTCCCCCCTGTGTGTGCTGCACCGGGGGAGGGCACAGAGCACCTACAGAGCCGTCCTCAGCCGCCTGTCAGCTCAGACCCTCCAAGCCACAGCCTCGTGTCCCCCCTTCTGTTCTCAAGCAAAGATCACAGAAGGGGAAGCCACGCCCTCCACACTTGATAAACAGGTGCCTCCGAACACCCGGATTCAAGCTCCCAGCAGGTGTAAGCAGGCATGTCAATGACCGTGGTCCAGACACGTCCCCGGGCTGGAGTACCCATCCCCCAACACCATCCCCTCCTTTCAGGGGGTCTTAACAAGAAGACTTCATCGATGCGGTAATCCCGAGAAAATAGGGCCACTTACAAACACTGGCTATTACCACCTGGACAACTCACTGTGGGTTTTCTTCCTTCCTTTCTTTCTTTTTTTAAAGGGTTTTGTTTGAGAAAATCTTGCTGTTTTGATACTTAGAAGTTCAAGACCTGAATCTTAGTGTTCATTTCCCCACCTGGACTTGGAAAGTTATTTTGTGCCTTCTCATGTCCAGAGGTATAGGCGGACATGAAGACAAGAATCTGATAAAGGAACGTAAAAACAGAGCTCCTCAAAGTTCTACATCTCAAGGGGGACACTTCTCATTAGTTTGCTCACATTCCGGGTCAAAATCCACGGAATCTTTCACAACCCGGAGGGAAACCCAATGTGATGTGAAGGCTTCATGAGGTTATTATATGTCTTCTTATTAATTTTCAATAGTTTTCTATGGTGTCATTAATAGAGTTCTATGAGATGAACTAATTAAAAAATGAGGTATAAATTTCTTTACTTCCTGTGGATATGCATTTCTGTGAATAATATTAATACATGTAAATTAATAATTTGCTGCTGATTTTTTACCCTAAGTCTTTCCCTTCCAGGATAAAAATAGACTTTGTTAAATAATTCATATGTAAAATCATGTTGCTGTTCATTTGTCACAGAGTTGATTTTTCTATTGACTAATCACCCAAAGGTGAAAAGAGGCATTTACTGACATTTATGGAAATTAGAAGAAGGAATCTTCTTGGCTGACTGAATGGTGAACATTAGTGTTTCAAATGCAAATCCCATTTCTACTTGATGCTAACAAGATGTTGGAGGGGGAAAAAAAAAAAAAAAAACGTTAAAAAGTGAAATCCGAAAATCACAGTTTGTAAAGCCAAAGTCTGTCTCAATAGATCCTAGAGAAGTGGCATAGAGTAACATGTGATTCAAAAAAATCTTTGATTAAAGTGTTGTATATTTTCATACTTCTAAAAAATCTTAAGAAAATGATCTGAATGTGAAAGCAGAATTTCTGGTTTAGGCAAAGAGAGCTGGTCCTTTTTAATTTGGAAATAGCTATTTATACAGAGACTCAATGAAGTTCATCTTATTATTTTGTTTCTCTTGTTGCCATTTTGTTTCCTTCATCACCAAAAGGTTCGAAAAAGGGAAAAATATCGCTTCAAAGGCACTTTACAAATCCTCTTGTAAGCAAGAGTAGCTACCTCTGAATAGCAGGCAGTGAAGAGGGGGAGAAAGGATTTTAGCTTTTCACCTTGTCTGTACACTCTGATTTCTTAAAAAAGATAGTGACTGTTCTTAACTTTCATAAGTAATATTATATTGGAATGCATTTAATATAATTTAAAGGGACATTTATTTGCATTTTGTGGCTGATTTTAGGTTAATAGCTTTGAATAAAAATGGACTCTGATGAGTGAATGTATATGTCTTCCTATTAATGGAAAGTTATAAAATAGAAATTTATGATTGTATTATACATCATGCAATATAATTAATTTGTGGCACTCTGGGTTATGGATTTTGTATGAGTTCTGGTCTTTTACCTCAATTCACTTAAGAAAACATGACAGTATCAGTAAAAGTGACTAGAGTATAACAAAATTGATAACATATATTTAGGGTGTGTTTATAATAATGACGTATTATAGTAATGGAGGTCAAATCCATGGAATATATAGAAAAACATAAATCTACTATATTGGAAATACAGAAAGTAATAGCAGTATGATTTCTTCTAAAACATTTTTCTCGGGATTTTATAGGGGACTCAGTGCAAACAGCAGAAGGTATTATTGAGGATAATTAATCTACTAGATTTTCTGTCTCCAAAGAAAAGATCTATTCGCATAATCTGTGTGTTTGAAAATCTTCAATGCTACCCCTTTGCCTGGTCTAAGCAAGCAAGCCTACACACTTCAGGAGGTTACAGAAAGTCCTGTATTTTCTGGCCACGCTGATTAGTCCAATGTCCTTACCGTACGTCCTCACAGTCTCTCTGTCCGTCCCACCAGACAGAGCCACACCTAGAATTCTAGAATTCGCTTTCTTTCTGCAGCAGTCCTGGTTCGTACGCTCACACACAGAGTGCTCTGAGGTCTCTGAGGGCCTATTTCTAACCTCATCTTCATGATACTGTTTTATATTCTTCAAGCATTTTCACACGTTACTATTCTAGTACTTTCTCATAATCATGTGAAGCAATAAGCAGGCTTTGTAGTATTAGCCTCATTTCACAGGTGCTGAAATTCATCTTTAAAGCCCAAGCTCACTTGGCTAGTAAGTGGTGTAGTCAGAACACAAATTCGAGTACACCAAGTTCAGTCAACCTTCCAGGGTACTAGTCAATGACTTTGGCCTCCAAGAAGCCTTCCTGGTGCGTCGATCAGGGAATGCGTGTTCCTTCCATGACTGTAGAGTGGAAGGCCCTGTGACGCTTTCTACAGGACTGCGAGCCACACAGTATGACCTGCTTCCTCGAAGGGCTGCCATGCAAATTGAGCAACAAAACATAAAAACAGAAAGAGTTAGATGAATAGAGACGCTTAAACGTCACAGAACCACAAGCATGTCATGAGGGAACGCGGCATTAACCGACTAACAGTGTCTGCATAATCATTCTCATTGGAGTACAGAGGAGACATGACTCATTTCAAAGTGATATATTGGCCAAGAAATTCGTACTGGGATGGGGCATTTGATTTGGAGTGAAATGGTGCGTGGGATACAAAAAGAGGGAAGGCCATTTGGGTTGAGTTCTAAAGGGAATGGTGTTCATGGTAGTAAGGGCTGCCATGCAAATTGAGCAACAAAACATAAAAACAGAAAGAGTTAGATGAATAGAGACGCTTAAACGTCACAGAACCACAAGCATGTCATGAGGGAACGCGGCATTAACCGACTAACAGTGTCTGCATAATCATTCTCATTGGAGTACAGAGGAGACATGACTCATTTCAAAGTGATATATTGGCCAAGAAATTCGTACTGGGATGGGGCATTTGATTTGGAGTGAAATGGTGCGTGGGATACAAAAAGAGGGAAGGCCATTTGGGTTGAGTTCTAAAGGGAATGGTGTTCATGGTAGTAA